>NW_027463673.1:332773-421716 GCF_050947455.1 Rhinoderma darwinii | reverse complement strand
TATATATAAGCTGTCTGTATTCTGTATATACATATATATATAAGCTGTCTGTATTCTGTGTATGTATATATATATAAGCTGTCTGTATTCTGTATATATATATAAGCTGTCTGTATTCTGTATATATATATAAGCTGTCTGTATTCTGTATATATATATATATATAAGCTGTCTGTATTCTGTATATATATATAAGCTGTCTGTATTCTGTATATATATATATATAAGCTGTCTGTATTCTGTGTATATATATATATAAGCTGTCTGTATTCTGTATATATATATAAGCTGTCTGTATTCTGTGTATATATATATAAGCTGTCTGTATTCTGTATATATATATATATAAGCTGTCTGTATTCTGTATATATATATATAAGCTGTCTGTATTCTGTATATATATATAAGCTGTCTGTATTCTGTATATATATATATAAGCTGTCTGTATTCTGTATATATATATATAAGCTGTCTGTATTCTGTATATATATATAAGCTGTCTGTATTCTGTATATATATATATATAAGCTGTCTGTATTCTGTATATATATATAAGCTGTCTGTATTCTGTATATATATATATATATATAAGCTGTCTGTATTCTGTGTATATATATATAAGCTGTCTGTATTCTGTATATATATATATAAGCTGTCTGTATTCTGTATATATATATAAGCTGTCTGTATTCTGTATATATATATAGCTGTCTGTATTCTGTATATATATATATATAAGCTGTCTGTATTCTGTATATATATAAGCTGTCTGTATTCTGTGTATATATATATAAGCTGTCTGTATTCTGTATATATATATAAGCTGTCTGTATTCTGTATATATATATAAGCTGTCTGTATTCTGTGTATATATATATAGCTGTCTGTATTCTGTATATATATATAAGCTGTCTGTATTCTGGTTATATATATATAAGCTGTCTGTATTCTGTATATATATATAAGCTGTCTGTATTCTGTATATATATATATAAGCTGTCTGTATTCTGTGTATATATATATATATAAAGCTGTCTGTATTCTGTATATATATATAAGCTGTCTGTATTCTGTATATATATATATAAGCTGTCTGTATTCTGTACATATATAAAAGCTGTCTGTATTCTGTGTATATATATATATAAGCTGTCTGTATTCTGTATATATATATAAGCTGTCTGTATTCTGTATATATATATATATAAGCTGTCTGTATTCTGTATATATATATAAGCTGTCTGTATTCTGTGTATATATATATAAGCTGTCTGTATTCTGTATATATATATATAAGCTGTCTGTATTCTGTATATATATATATAAGCTGTCTGTATTCTGTATATATATATATAAGCTGTCTGTATTCTGTGTATATATATGTATTCTGTATATATATATATAAGCTGTCTGTATTCTGTATGTATATAAGCTGTCTGTATTCTGTATATATATATATAAGCTGTCTGTATTCTGTATGTATATAAGCTGTCTGTATTCTGTATATATATATATAAGCTGTCTGTATTCTGTGTATATATATATAAGCTGTCTGTATTCTGTGTATATATATATAAGCTGTCTGTATTCTGTATATATATATATAAGCTGTCTGTATTCTGTATATATATATATAAGCTGTCTGTATTCTGTATATATATATAAGCTGTCTGTATTCTGTATATATATAAGCTGTCTGTATTCTGTATATATATAAGCTGTCTGTATTCTGTATATATATATATAAGCTGTCTGTATTCTGTATATATATATATAAGCTGTCTGTATTCTGTATATATATATATAAGCTGTCTGTATTCTGTGTATATATATATATAAGCTGTCTGTATTCTGTATATATATATAAGCTGTCTGTATTCTGTATATATATATATATATAGCTGTCTGTATTCTGTATATATATATAATCTGTCTGTATTCTGTATATATAAATAAGCTGTCTGTATTCTGTATATATATATATAAGCTGTCTGTATTCTGTATATATATATATATATAAGCTGTCTGTATTCTGTATATATAAATAAGCTGTCTGTATTCTGTATATATATATATATAAGCTGTCTGTATTCTGTATATATATATAAGCTGTCT
Organism: Rhinoderma darwinii; assembly: GCF_050947455.1. Classification (NCBI taxonomy): domain Eukaryota; kingdom Metazoa; phylum Chordata; class Amphibia; order Anura; family Rhinodermatidae; genus Rhinoderma; species Rhinoderma darwinii. Next base: position 419,601 of record NW_027463673.1, on the reverse strand, counting down.
GTATTCTGTATATATATATATAAGCTGTCTGTATTCTGTATATATATATAAGCTGTCTGTATTCTGTATATATATATATAAGCTGTCTGTATTCTGTATATATATATAAGCTGTCTGTATTCTGTATATATATTTATATAAGCTGTCTGTATTCTGTATATATATATAAGCTGTCTGTATTCTGTATATATATATAAGCTGTCTGTATTCTGTATATATATATATATAAGCTGTCTGTATTCTGTATATATATATAAGCTGTCTGTATTCTGTATATATATATATAAGCTGTCTGTATTCTGTATATATATATAAGCTGTCTGTATTCTGTATATATATTTATATAAGCTGTCTGTATTCTGTATATATATATAAGCTGTCTGTATTCTGTATATATATATAAGCTGTCTGTATTCTGTATATATATATATATAAGCTGTCTGTATTCTGTATATATATATATATAAGCTGTCTGTATTCTGTATATATATATATATAAGCTGTCTGTATTCTGTATATATATATATATATAAGCTGTCTGTATTCTGTATATATATATAAGCTGTCTGTATTCTGTATATATATATATATAAGCTGTCTGTATTCTGTATATATATATATATAAGCTGTCTGTATTCTGTATATATATATAAGCTGTCTGTATTCTGTATATATATATAAGCTGTCTGTATTCTGTATATATATATATAAGCTGTCTGTATTCTGTATATATATAAGCTGTCTGTATTCTGTATATATATAAGCTGTCTGTATTCTGTATATATATATAAGCTGTCTGTATTCTGTATATATATATATAAGCTGTCTGTATTCTGTATATATATATAAGCTGTCTGTATTCTGTATATATATATATATAAGCTGTCTGTATTCTGTATATATATATAAGCTGTCTGTATTCTGTATATATATAAGCTGTCTGTATTCTGTATATATATATAAGCTGTCTGTATTCTGTGTATATATATATATATGCTGTCTGTATTCTGTATATATATATAAGCTGTCTGTATTCTGTGTATATATATATATAAGCTGTCTGTATTCTGTATATATATAAGCTGTCTGTATTCTGTATATATATAAGCTGTCTGTATTCTGTATATATATATAAGCTGTCTGTATTCTGTGTATATATATATAAACTGTCTGTATTCTGTATATATATATATAAGCTGTCTGTATTCTGTATATATATATAAGCTGTCTGTATTCTGTGTATATATATAAGCTGTCTGTATTCTGTATATATATATATAAGCTGTCTGTATTCTGTATATATATATAAGCTGTCTGTATTCTGTATATATATATATATATATATATATAAGCTGTCTGTATTCTGTATATATATATAAGCTGTCTGTATTCTGTATATATATATATAAGCTGTCTGTATTCTGTATATATATATATATAAGCTGTCTGTATTCTGTATATATATATAAGCTGTCTGTATTCTGTATATATATATAAGCTGTCTGTATTCTGTATATATATATAAGCTGTCTGTATTCTGTATATATATATATAAACTGTCTGTATTCTGTATATATATAAGCTGTCTGTATTCTGTATATATATATATATATAAGCTGTCTGTATTCTGTATATATATATAAGCTGTCTGTATTCTGTGTATATATATATATATATAAGCTGTCTGTATTCTGTATATATATATAAGCTGTCTGTATTCTGTATATATATATATAAGCTGTCTGTATTCTGTATATATATATAAGCTGTCTGTATTCTGTGTATATATATATAAACTGTCTGTATTCTGTATATATATATATAAGCTGTCTGTATTCTGTATATATATATAAGCTGTCTGTATTCTGTGTATATATAAGCTGTCTGTATTCTGTATATATATATATAGCTGTCTGTATTCTGTATATATATATAAGCTGTCTGTATTCTGTATATATATATATATATATATATAAGCTGTCTGTATTCTGTATATATATATAAGCTGTCTGTATTCTGTATATATATATATAAGCTGTCTGTATTCTGTATATATATATATATAAGCTGTCTGTATTCTGTATATATATATAAGCTGTCTGTATTCTGTATATATATATAAGCTGTCTGTATTCTGTATATATATATAAGCTGTCTGTATTCTGTATATATATATATAAACTGTCTGTATTCTGTATATATATAAGCTGTCTGTATTCTGTATATATATATATATATAAGCTGTCTGTATTCTGTATATATATATAAGCTGTCTGTATTCTGTGTATATATATATATATATAAGCTGTCTGTATTCTGTATATATATATAAGCTGTCTGTATTCTGTATATATATATATAAGCTGTCTGTATTCTGTATATATATATAAGCTGTCTGTATTCTGTATATATATATATAAGCTGTCTGTATTCTGTATATATATATATAAGCTGTCTGTATTCTGTATATATATATATATAAGCTGTCTGTATTCTGTATATATATATAAGCTGTCTGTATTCTGTATATATATATATAAGCTGTCTGTATTCTGTATATATATATATATAAGCTGTCTGTATTCTGTATATATATATAAGCTGTCTGTATTCTGTGTATATATATATATATAAGCTGTCTGTATTCTGTATATATATATAAGCTGTCTGTATTCTGTATATATATATATATATAAGCTGTCTGTATTCTGTATATATATATAAGCTGTCTGTATTCTGTATATATATATATATATATAAGCTGTCTGTATTCTGTATATATATATAAGCTGTCTGTATTCTGTATATATATATATAAGCTGTCTGTATTCTGTATATATATATATATATAAGCTGTCTGTATTCTGTATATATATATAAGCTGTCTGTATTCTGTGTATATATATATATAAGCTGTCTGTATTCTGTGTATATATATATATAAGCTGTCTGTATTCTGTGTATATATATATATATAAGCTGTCTGTATTCTGTATATATATATATATAAGCTGTCTGTATTCTGTATATATATATATAAGCTGTCTGTATTCTGTATATATATATATAAGCTGTCTGTATTCTGTATATATATATAAGCTGTCTGTATTCTGTATATATATATAAGCTGTCTGTATTCTGTATATATATATATATAAGCTGTCTGTATTCTGTATATATATATAAGCTGTCTGTATTCTGTATATATATATAAAGCTGTCTGTATTCTGTATATATATATATATATAAGCTGTCTGTATTCTGTATATATATATAAGCTGTCTGTATTCTGTATATATATATAAGCTGTCTGTATTCTGTATATATATATATATAAGCTGTCTGTATTCTGTATATATATATAAGCTGTCTGTATTCTGTATATATATATAAGCTGTCTGTATTCTGTATATATATATATATATATAAGCTGTCTGTATTCTGTATATATATAAGCTGTCTGTATTCTGTATATATATATATATATATATAAGCTGTCTGTATTCTGTATATATATATATATATATATATATAAGCTGTCTGTATTCTGTATATATATATATATATAAGCTGTCTGTATTCTGTATATATATATATATATAAGCTGTCTGTATTCTGTATATATATATATAAGCTGTCTGTATTCTGTATATATATATATATAAGCTGTCTGTATTCTGTATATATATATATATAAGCTGTCTGTATTCTGTGTGTATATATATAAGCTGTCTGTATTCTGTATATATATATAAGCTGTCTGTATTCTGTATATATATATATAAGCTGTCTGTATTCTGTATATATATATATAAGCTGTCTGTATTCTGTGTGTATATATATAAGCTGTCTGTATTCTGTATATATATATAAGCTGTCTGTATTCTGTATATATATATAAGCTGTCTGTATTCTGTATATATATATATAAGCTGTCTGTATTCTGTATATATATATAAGCTGTCTGTATTCTGTATATATATATAAGCTGTCTGTATTCTGTATATATATATAAGCTGTCTGTATTCTGTATATATATAAGCTGTCTGTATTCTGTGTATATATATATAAGCTGTCTGTATTCTGTATATATATAAGCTGTCTGTATTCTGTATATATATATATAAGCTGTCTGTATTCTGTATATATATATATATAAGCTGTCTGTATTCTGTATATATATATAAGCTGTCTGTATTCTGTGTATATATATAAGCTGTCTGTATTCTGTATATATATATATAAGCTGTCTGTATTCTGTGTATATATATAAGCTGTCTGTATTCTGTATATATATATAAGCTGTCTGTATTCTGTGTATATATATATATATAAGCTGTCTGTATTCTGTATATATATATATAAGCTGTCTGTATTCTGTATATATATATATAAGCTGTCTGTATTCTGTATATATATATAAGCTGTCTGTATTCTGTGTATATATATATATAAGCTGTCTGTATTCTGTATATATATATAAGCTGTCTGTATTCTGTATATATATAAGCTGTCTGTATTCTGTATATATATATAAGCTGTCTGTATTCTGTATATATATATATATAAGCTGTCTGTATTCTGTATATATATATATAAGCTGTCTGTATTCTGTGTATATATATAAGCTGTCTGTATTCTGTATATATATATATAAGCTGTCTGTATTCTGTGTATATATATATATATAAGCTGTCTGTATTCTGTATATATATATATAAGCTGTCTGTATTCTGTATATATATAAAGCTGTCTGTATTCTGTGTATATATATAAGATGTCTGTATTCTGTATATATATATAAGCTGTCTGTATTCTGTATATATATATATATATATAAGCTGTCTGTATTCTGTATATATATATAATCTGTCTGTATTCTGTATATATATATAAGCTGTCTGTATTCTGTATATATATATATATATATAAGCTGTCTGTATTCTGTATATATATATAAGCTGTCTGTATTCTGTATATATATATATAAGCTGTCTGTATTCTGTATATATATATAAGCTGTCTGTATTCTGTATATATATATATAAGCTGTCTGTATTCTGTATATATATATAATCTGTCTGTATTCTGTATATATATATAAGCTGTCTGTATTCTGTATATATATATATATATATAAGCTGTCTGTATTCTGTATATATATATAAGCTGTCTGTATTCTGTATATATATATATAAGCTGTCTGTATTCTGTATATATATATAAGCTGTCTGTATTCTGTATATATATATAAGCTGTCTGTATTCTGTATATATATAAGCTGTCTGTATTCTGTATATATATATAAGCTGTCTGTATTCTGTATATATATATATATATATAAGCTGTCTGTATTCTGTATATATATATAAGCTGTCTGTATTCTGTATATATATATATAGCTGTCTGTATTCTGTATATATATATATATATAAGCTGTCTGTATTCTGTATATATATATAAGCTGTCTGTATTCTGTATATATATATATAGCTGTCTGTATTCTGTATATATATATAAGCTGTCTGTATTCTGTATATATATATAAGCTGTCTGTATTCTGTATATATATAAGCTGTCTGTATTCTGTATATATATATAAGCTGTCTGTATTCTGTATATATATATAAGCTGTCTGTATTCTGTATATATATATAAGCTGTCTGTATTCTGTATATATATATATAAGCTGTCTGTATTCTGTATATATATATAAGCTGTCTGTATTCTGTATATATATATATAAGCTGTCTGTATTCTGTATATATATATAAGCTGTCTGTATTCTGTATATATATATATATATGCTGTCTGTATTCTGTATATATATATAAGCTGTCTGTATTCTGTATATATATATAAGCTGTCTGTATTCTGTATATATATAAGCTGTCTGTATTCTGTATATATATATATATAAGCTGTCTGTATTCTGTGTATATATATATATAAGCTGTCTGTATTCTGTATATATATATATAAGCTGTCTGTATTCTGTATATATATATATATATATATAAGCTGTCTGTATTCTGTATATATATATAAGCTGTCTGTATTCTGTATATATATATATAAGCTGTCTGTATTCTGTATATATATATAAGCTGTCTGTATTCTGTATATATATATAGCTGTCTGTATTCTGTATATATATAAGCTGTCTGTATTCTGTATATATATATAAGCTGTCTGTATTCTGTATATATATATAAGCTGTCTGTATTCTGTATATATATATAAGCTGTCTGTATTCTGTATATATATATATAAGCTGTCTGTATTCTGTATATATATATATAAGCTGTCTGTATTCTGTATATATATATAAGCTGTCTGTATTCTGTATATATATATAAGCTGTCTGTATTCTGTATATATATATATATATGCTGTCTGTATTCTGTATATATATATAAGCTGTCTGTATTCTGTATATATATATAAGCTGTCTGTATTCTGTATATATATATAAGCTGTCTGTATTCTGTATATATATATATATAAGCTGTCTGTATTCTGTGTATATATATATATAAGCTGTCTGTATTCTGTATATATATATAAGCTGTCTGTATTCTGTATATATATATATAAGCTGTCTGTATTCTGTGTATATATATATATAAGCTGTCTGTATTCTGTATATATATATAAGCTGTCTGTATTCTGTATATATATATAAGCTGTCTGTATTCTGTATATATATATAAGCTGTCTGTATTCTGTATATATATATATAAGCTGTCTGTATTCTGTATATATATATATAAGCTGTCTGTATTCTGTATATATATATAAGCTGTCTGTATTCTGTATATATATATAAGCTGTCTGTATTCTGTATATATATATATATATATAAGCTGTCTGTATTCTGTATATATATATAAGCTGTCTGTATTCTGTATATATATATAAGCTGTCTGTATATATATATATAAGCTGTCTGTATTCTGTATATATATATATATAGCTGTCTGTATTCTGTGTATATATATATATAAGCTGTCTGTATTCTGTATATATATATAAGCTGTCTGTATTCTGTATATATATATATAAGCTGTCTGTATTCTGTATATATATATATAGCTGTCTGTATTCTGTATATATATATAAGCTGTCTGTATTCTGTATATATATAAGCTGTCTGTATTCTGTATATATATATAAGCTGTCTGTATTCTGTATATATATAAGCTGTCTGTATTCTGTATATATATATATAAGCTGTCTGTATTCTGTATATATATAAGCTGTCTGTATTCTGTATATATATATATAAGCTGTCTGTATTCTGTATATATATATATAAGCTGTCTGTATTCTGTATATATATATAAGCTGTCTGTATTCTGTGTATATATATATAAGCTGTCTGTATTCTGTATATATATAAGCTGTCTGTATTCTGTATATATATATATAAGCTGTCTGTATTCTGTATATATATATATATATAAGCTGTCTGTATTCTGTGTATATATATATAAGCTGTCTGTATTCTGTATATATATAAGCTGTCTGTATTCTGTATATATATATATAAGCTGTCTGTATTCTGTATATATATATATATATAAGCTGTCTGTATTCTGTATATATATATATAAGCTGTCTGTATTCTGTATATATATATAAGCTGTCTGTATTCTGTATATATATATATATATAGCTGTCTGTATTCTGTATATATATAAGCTGTCTGTATTCTGTGTGTATATATATATAAGCTGTCTGTATTCTGTATATATATATAAGCTGTCTGTATTCTGTATATATATATATAAGCTGTCTGTATTCTGTATATATATATATAAGCTGTCTGTATTCTGTGTATATATAAGCTGTCTGTATTCTGTATATATATATATATATATATATATAAGCTGTCTGTATTCTGTATATATATAAGCTGTCTGTATTCTGTATATATATATATAAGCTGTCTGTATTCTGTATATATATATATATAGCTGTCTGTATTCTGTATATATATAAGCTGTCTGTATTCTGTATATATATATAAGCTGTCTGTATTCTGTATATATATATATATATATATATAGCTGTCTGTATTCTGTATATATATAAGCTGTCTGTATTCTGTATATATATATATAAGCTGTCTGTATTCTGTATATATATATATAAGCTGTCTGTATTCTGTATATATATAGAAGCTGTCTGTATTCTGTATATATATATATAAGCTGTCTGTATTCTGTATATATATATAAGCTGTCTGTATTCTGTATATATATATATAAGCTGTCTGTATTCTGTGTATATATATATAAGCTGTCTGTATTCTGTATATATATATATATATAAGCTGTCTGTATTCTGTATATATATATAAGCTGTCTGTATTCTGTATATATATATATAAGCTGTCTGTATTCTGTATATATATATATAAGCTGTCTGTATTCTGTATATATATATAAGCTGTCTGTATTCTGTATATATATATAAGCTGTCTGTATTCTGTATATATATATATATAAGCTGTCTGTATTCTGTATACATATATAAGCTGTCTGTATTCTGTATATATATATATAAGCTGTCTGTATTCTGTATATATATAAGCTGTCTGTATTCTGTATATATATATATAAGCTGTCTGTATTCTATATATATATATATATATAAGCTGTCTGTATTCTGTATATATATATAAGCTGTCTGTATTCTGTATATATATATAAGCTGTCTGTATTCTGTATATATATATAAGCTGTCTGTATTCTGTATATATATATAAGCTGTCTGTATTCTGTATATATATATAAGCTGTCTGTATTCTGTGTATATATATAAGCTGTCTGTATTCTGTGTATATATATAAGCTGTCTGTATTCTGTATATATATATATATAGCTGTCTGTATTCTGTATATATATATAAGCTGTCTGTATTCTGTGTATATATATATAAGCTGTCTGTATTCTGTGTATATATATATAAGCTGTCTGTATTCTGTATAATATATATATAAGCTGTCTGTATTCTGTATATATATAAGCTGTCTGTATTCTGTATATATATATATAAGCTGTCTGTATTCTATATATATATATATATATAAGCTGTCTGTATTCTGTATATATATATAAGCTGTCTGTATTCTGTATATATATATAAGCTGTCTGTATTCTGTGTATATATATAAGCTGTCTGTATTCTGTATATATATATATAAGCTGTCTGTATTCTGTATATATATTAAGCTGTCTGTATTCTGTATATATATATAAGCTGTCTGTATATATATATATAAGCTGTCTGTATTCTGTATATATATATATATAAGCTGTCTGTATTCTGTGTATATATATATAAGCTGTCTGTATTCTGTATATATATATAAGCTGTCTGTATTCTGTATATATATATAAGCTGTCTGTATTCTGTATATATATATATAAGCTGTCTGTATTCTGTATATATATATATAAGCTGTCTGTATTCTGTATATATATATATAAGCTGTCTGTATTCTGTATATATATAAGCTGTCTGTATTCTGTATATATATATAAGCTGTCTGTATTCTGTATATATATAAGCTGTCTGTATTCTGTATATATATATATAAGCTGTCTGTATTCTGTATATATATATAAGCTGTCTGTATTCTGTATATATATATAAGCTGTCTGTATTCTGTATATATATATATATATAAGCTGTCTGTATTCTGTATATATATAAGCTGTCTGTATTCTGTATATATATATATATATAAGCTGTCTGTATTCTGTATATATATATATATATAAGCTGTCTGTATTCTGTGTATATATATATAAGCTGTCTGTATTCTGTATATATATATATAAGCTGTCTGTATTCTGTATATATATAAGCTTTCTGTATTCTGTGTATATATATATAAGCTGTCTGTATTCTGTATATATATATAAGCTGTCTGTATTCTGTATATATATATATAAGCTGTCTGTATTCTGTATATATATATAAGCTGTCTGTATTCTGTGTATATATATATATATAAGCTGTCTGTATTCTGTATATATATATAAGCTGTCTGTATTCTGTATATATATATAAGCTGTCTGTATTCTGTATATATATATATATATATATATAAGCTGTCTGTATTCTGTATATATATAAGCTGTCTGTATTCTGTATATATATATATATATATATATATATAAGCTGTCTGTATTCTGTATATATATAAGCTGTCTGTATTCTGTATATATATATAAGCTGTCTGTATTCTGTATATACATATATAAGCTGTCTGTATTCTGTATATATATATAAGCTGTCTGTATTCTGTGTATATATATATAAGCTGTCTGTATTCTGTATATATATAAGCTGTCTGTATTCTGTATATATATATATAAGCTGTCTGTATTCTGTATATATATATAAGCTGTCTGTATTCTGTATATATATATATAAGCTGTCTGTATTCTGTATATATATATATATATATATAAGCTGTCTGTATTCTGTATATATATATATATATAAGCTGTCTGTATTCTGTATATATATATAAGCTGTCTGTATTCTGTATATATATATAAGCTGTCTGTATTCTGTATATATATATATAAGCTGTCTGTATTCTGTATATATATATAATCTGTCTGTATTCTGTATATATATATAAGCTGTCTGTATTCTGTATATATATATAAGCTGTCTGTATTCTGTATATATATATATAAGCTGTCTGTATTCTGTATATATATAAGCTGTCTGTATTCTGTATATATATATATATATAAGCTGTCTGTATTCTGTGTATATATATATATAAGCTGTCTGTATTCTGTATATATATATAAGCTGTCTGTATTCTGTATATATATATATAAGCTGTCTGTATTCTGTATATATATATAAGCTGTCTGTATTCTGTATATATATATAAGCTGTCTGTATTCTGTATATATATATATATATATAAGCTGTCTGTATTCTGTATATATATATAAGCTGTCTGTATTCTGTATATATATATAAGCTGTCTGTATATATATATATAAGCTGTCTGTATTCTGTATATATATATATATAAGCTGTCTGTATTCTGTATATATATATATAAGCTGTCTGTATTCTGTATATATATATAAGCTGTCTGTATTCTGTATATATATATATAAGCTGTCTGTATTCTGTATATATATATAAGCTGTCTGTATTCTGTATATATATATATAAGCTGTCTGTATTCTGTATATATATATAAGCTGTCTGTATTCTGTATATATATATAAGCTGTCTGTATTCTGTATATATATATATATATATATATAAGCTGTCTGTATTCTGTATATATATATATATATAAGCTGTCTGTATTCTGTATATATATATAAGCTGTCTGTATTCTGTATATATATATATAAGCTGTCTGTATTCTGTATATATATATATAAGCTGTCTGTATTCTGTATATATATATAATCTGTCTGTATTCTGTATATATATATATAAGCTGTCTGTATTCTGTATATATATATATAAGCTGTCTGTATTCTGTATATATATATAAGCTGTCTGTATTCTGTATATATATATATAAGCTGTCTGTATTCTGTATATATATATAAGCTGTCTGTATTCTGTATATATATATATAAGCTGTCTGTATTCTGTATATATATATATATAAGCTGTCTGTATTCTGTATATATATATAAGCTGTCTGTATTCTGTGTATATATATATATAAGCTGTCTGTATTCTGTATATATATATAAGCTGTCTGTATTCTGTACATATATAAGCTGTCTGTATTCTGTATATATATATATAAGCTGTCTGTATTCTGTATATATATATAAGCTGTCTGTATTCTGTGTATATATATATATATAAGCTGTCTGTATTCTGTATATATATATATATAAGCTGTCTGTATTCTGTATATATATATATAAGCTGTCTGTATTCTGTATATATATATAAGCTGTCTGTATTCTGTATATATATATATAAGCTGTCTGTATTCTGTATATATATATAAGCTGTCTGTATTCTGTATATATATATATAAGCTGTCTGTATTCTGTGTATATATATATATATAAGCTGTCTGTATTCTGTATATATATATATAAGCTGTCTGTATTCTGTATATATATATAAGCTGTCTGTATTCTGTATATATATATAAGCTGTCTGTATTCTGTATATATATATATAAGCTGTCTGTATTCTGTATATATATATATATATATATATATATATAAGCTGTCTGTATTCTGTATATATATATAAGCTGTCTGTATTCTGTATATATATATATAAGCTGTCTGTATTCTGTATATATATAAGCTGTCTGTATTCTGTATATATATATATAAGCTGTCTTTATTCTGTATATATATATAAGCTGTCTGTATTCTGTATATATATATATAAGCTGTCTTTATTCTGTATATATATATAAGCTGTCTGTATTCTGTATATATATATAAGCTGTCTGTATTCTGTATATATATATAAGCTGTCTGTATTCTGTATATATATATATATAAGCTGTCTGTATTCTGTATATATATATATAAGCTGTCTGTATTCTGTATATATATATAAGCTGTCTGTATTCTGTATATATATATAAGCTGTCTGTATTCTGTATATATATATATAAGCTGTCTGTATTCTGTATATATATATATAAGCTGTCTGTATTCTGTATATATATATATAAGCTGTCTGTATTCTGTATATATATATATAAGCTGTCTGTATTCTGTATATATATATATATAAGCTGTCTGTATTCTGTGTATATATATATAAGCTGTTCTGTATTCTGTATATATATATAAGCTGTCTGTATTCTGTATATATATATATAAGCTGTCTGTATTCTGTATATATATATAAGCTGTCTGTATTCTGTGTATATATATATAAGCTGTCTGTATTCTGTATATATATATAAGCTGTCTGTATTCTGTATATATATATATAAGCTGTCTGTATTCTGTATATATATATAAGCTGTCTGTATTCTGTACATATATAAGCTGTCTGTATTCTGTATATATATATATATATATATATATAATAAGCTGTCTGTATTCTGTGTATATATATATATATATATAAGCTGTCTGTATTTTGTATATATATATATATATATATGTCTGTAGCTGTCTGTATTCTGTGTATATATATAAGCTGTCTGTATTCTGTGTATATATATATAAGCTGTCTGTATTCTGTATATATATATATAAGCTGTCTGTATTCTGTATATATATATAAGCTGTCTGTATTCTGTGTATATATATAAGCTGTCTGTATTCTGTATATATATATATAAGCTGTCTGTATTCTGTATATATATATATAAGCTGTCTGTATTCTGTATATATATATAAGCTGTCTGTATTCTGTATATATATATATAAGCTGTCTGTATTCTGTATATATATATATAAGCTGTCTGTATTCTGTATATATAAATAAGCTGTCTGTATTCTGTGTATATATATATATAAGCTGTCTGTATTCTGTATATATATATAAGCTGTCTGTATTCTGTACATATATAAGCTGTCTGTATTCTGTATATATATATATAAGCTGTCTGTATTCTGTATATATATATATAAGCTGTCTGTATTCTGTGTATATATATATATAAGCTGTCTGTATTCTGTATATATATATAAGCTGTCTGTATTCTGTACATATATAAGCTGTCTGTATTCTGTATATATATATATAAGCTGTCTGTATTCTGTATATATATATAAGCTGTCTGTATTCTGTATATATATAAGCTGTCTGTATTCTGTATATATATATATAAGCTGTCTGTATTCTGTATATATATATATAAGCTGTTTGTATTCTGTATATATATATATAAGCTGTCTGTATTCTGTACATATATAAGCTGTCTGTATTCTGTATATATATATAAGCTGTCTGTATTCTGTGTATATATATAAGCTGTCTGTATTCTGTGTATATATATATAAGCTGTCTGTATTCTGTATATATATAAGCTGTCTGTATTCTGTGTATATATATATAAGCTGTCTGTATTCTGTATATATATATAAGCTGTCTGTATTCTGTATATATATATAAGCTGTCTGTATTCTGTATATATATATATATATAAGCTGTCTGTATTCTGTATATATATAAGCTGTCTGTATTCTGTATATATATATATAAGCTGTCTGTATTCTGTATATATATATATAAGCTGTCTGTATTCTGTATATATATATAAGCTGTCTGTATTCTGTGTATATATATATATATAAGCTGTCTGTATTCTGTATATATATATATAAGCTGTCTGTATTCTGTGTATATATATATAAGCTGTCTGTATTCTGTATATATATATATAAGCTGTCTGTATTCTGTGTATATATATAAGCTGTCTGTATTCTGTATATATATATATAAGCTGTCTGTATTCTGTATATATATATAAGCTGTCTGTATTCTGTATATATATATAAGCTGTCTGTATTCTGTATATATATATAAGCTGTCTGTATTCTGTGTATATATATATAAGCTGTCTGTATTCTGTATATATATATATAAGCTGTCTGTATTCTGTATATATATATATAAGCTGTCTGTATTCTGTGTATATATATAAGCTGTCTGTATTCTGTATATATATATATAAGCTGTCTGTATTCTGTATATATATATAAGCTGTCTGTATTCTGTATATATATATAAGCTGTCTGTATTCTGTATATATATATAAGCTGTCTGTATTCTGTGTATATATATATAAGCTGTCTGTATTCTGTGTATATATATATATAAGCTGTCTGTATTCTGTATATATATATATATAAGCTGTCTGTATTCTGTATATATATATAAGCTGTCTGTATTCTGTATATATATAAGCTGTCTGTATTCTGTATATATATATATATAAGCTGTCTGTATTCTGTGTATATATATATATAAGCTGTCTGTATTCTGTATATATATATAAGCTGTCTGTATTCTGTATATATATATATAAGCTGTCTGTATTCTGTATATATATAAGCTGTCTGTATTCTGTATATATATATATAAGCTGTCTGTATTCTGTATATATATATATAAGCTGTCTGTATTCTGTATATATATATATAAGCTGTCTGTATTCTGTATATATATATATAAGCTGTCTGTATTCTGTATATATATATATAAGCTGTCTGTATTCTGTATATATATATAAGCTGTCTGTATTCTGTATATATATAAGCTGTCTGTATTCTGTATATATATATATAAGCTGTCTGTATTCTGTATATATATATATAAGCTGTCTGTATTCTGTATATATATATATAAGCTGTCTGTATTCTGTATATATATATATAAGCTGTCTGTATTCTGTATATATATATATAAGCTGTCTGTATTCTGTATATATATATATAAGCTGTCTGTATTCTGTGTATATATATATATAAGCTGTCTGTATTCTGTATATATATATATAAGCTGTCTGTATTCTGTATATATATATAAGCTGTCTGTATTCTGTATATATATAAGCTGTCTGTATTCTGTATATATATATATATATAAGCTGTCTGTATTCTGTGTATATATATATATAAGCTGTCTGTATTCTGTATATATATATATAAGCTGTCTGTATTCTGTATATATATATAAGCTGTCTGTATTCTGTATATATATAAGCTGTCTGTATTCTGTATATATATATAAGCTGTCTGTATTCTGTATATATATATATAAGCTGTCTGTATTCTGTGTATATATATATATAAGCTGTCTGTATTCTGTGTATATATATATATAAGCTGTCTGTATTCTGTATATATATATATAAGCTGTCTGTATTCTGTATATATATATAAGCTGTCTGTATTCTGTGTATATATATATATAAGCTGTCTGTATTCTGTGTATATATATATATAAGCTGTCTGTATTCTGTATATATATATATAAGCTGTCTGTATTCTGTATATATATATAAGCTGTCTGTATTCTGTATATATATATAAGCTGTCTGTATTCTGTATATATATATATATAAGCTGTCTGTATTCTGTATATATATATATAAGCTGTCTGTATTCTGTACATATATAAGTGCCCCCGGTCGCTCAGTCCTCGCTGTAGTAACATTATAATGCTATTAATACTCCTCTCTTTCGAGCTGAGAACAGGGATTCCCTCTGACGTCACTGCTTGGTAACCAGATAAACATAGCAAAGACAACACCTTATATGGTTATGTACGTCACAGGAACTCCGGGTGGGCGGAGCCGCCCGCCGTGTCTGCTTCTCCTTGAAATCTCGGTTTCCCGGGCAGCCGCGGGGCCGGGAGTCGGGAGGGGCAGGCGGGGGGCTCCGGGGCTTCACACGGACGAGTTTGGGGTCTCTGGGTGCCGGGGATGTGAAGATATCGGCCGTAGAGTAGTTACGGGGCTGTGACGTGTGCGGAGGGGGCGGGATCCGGCGGTATAAATAGCTGCGAGCAGAGAGATTCATTCATAAATGTGAGGAGAAGCGGAGCGCACGGACGGACGCTGCTGCCCCGACACGCTGTGCCACCAGCCCGGCCACTGGGGGGCGCCCTGACTACAGCATCAGAGCACTGCCGCACAGGAGCACCGTGCGATACCGGAGGAGATCCCAGCACAGGAGGAGATCCCAGCAGTGATAACTGCACAGGAGGAGATCCCACCATTGATCCCTTTACAATTCTGAGGAGATCCCATGATTGATCCATACACAGGAGGAGATCCCATGATTGATCCCTATATATAAGGAAATCCCACCATTGATCCCTACACATGAGATCCCACAATTGATCCCTACACAATTCTGCGGAGATCCATCATTGATCCCTATATATGAGGAGATCTCAATATTGATTCCTAAGCAAGGATGAGATACCACCATTGATCTCGTCACAATTCTGAAGAGATCCCACCATTCATCCCTACACAGGAGGAGATCCCACCATTGATCCCTTCACAATTCTGAGGAGATCCCATCATTGATCCCTACACAGGAGGACTTCCCATCATTGATCCCTACACAGGAGGAGATCCCATTCATCATTGATCCCTTCACAATTCTGAGGAGATCCCACCATTGATCCCTACACAGGAGGAGATACCACCATTGATCCTGTCACAATTCTGAGGATATCCCATCATTGATCCCTACACAGGAGGAGATCCCATCATTGATCCCTTTACAATTCTGAGGAGATCTTGTAATTGATCCCTACAGAGGAGATCCCATCTTTGATCCCTATATTTGAGGAGATCCCACCATTGATCCCTTCACAATTCTGATGAGATCCCACCATTGATCCCTCCCTACACAGGAGGAGATCCCACCATTGATCCCTATATATGAGGAGACCCCACCATTGATCCCTAAACAGGAGGAGATCCTACCATTGATCCCTACACAATTCTGAGGAGATCCCACCATTGATTCCTACACAGGAGGAGATCTCACCATCGACTCCTACACAGGAGGATATCCCACCATTGATCCCTACACAGGAGGAGATCCCACCATTGATACCTACACAGGAGATCCCACCATTGATCCCTATATATGAGGAGATCCCACCATTGATCCCTTCACAATTCTGAGGAGATCCCACCATTGATCCCTACATAGGAGGAGATCCCACCATTGATCTCTATATATGAGGAGACCCCACCATTGATCCCTAAACAGGAGGAGATCCTACCATTGATCCCTACACAATTCTGAGGAGA
Source organism: Rhinoderma darwinii (assembly GCF_050947455.1). Lineage (NCBI taxonomy): Eukaryota > Metazoa > Chordata > Amphibia > Anura > Rhinodermatidae > Rhinoderma > Rhinoderma darwinii. The sequence goes on along the minus strand of NW_027463673.1, from coordinate 401,822 downwards.
TCCCACCATTGATCTCTACACAGGAGGAGATCTCACCATCGACTCCTACACAGGAGGATATTCCACCATTGATCCCTACACAATTTTAAAGAGATCCCACCATTGATCCCTACACAGGAGGAGATCCCACCATTGATCCCTTCGCAAATCTGAGATCCCACCGCTGATCCCTAGATAAGGCTGAGGAGATCTCTGTTCTGATTATCACCCGTAGTCGGGCCATCTGGGATTTATTTTTACTTGACATTGGATCCTGGGGGGACATGTACCAGGGCTACGACTCCTCCAGCTCCTCCCCCTCGGCTGAGTCTCAGTATCTCTCATCTGTGGATTCTTTTGGGAGCCCGTCCATATCCGCTGCCCCGCAGGTGAGTGTGACGTCACTGTGCAGGAGCCACGTCATAGAGGAGGTGACATCATGGAGCGTCAGTCAGGACAGCGCTCTTCATCTCCCTGTACACCTGGCCTGTAGGGGGCGCATCATGTTATCTGCTGAAATAGTCCCCAAGCACTAATTACCTCACTACAAAGCAGGTAGACAGTAGTCAGGGAGGACAAGAGAGAGCAAGGAGACAGTAGTCAGGGAGGACAAGAGAGAGCAAGGAGACAGTAGTCAGGGAGGACAAGAGAGAGCAAGGAGACCACAGTCAGGGAGGACAAGAGAGAGCAACGAGACAGCAGTCAGGGAGGACAAGAGAGAGCAAGGAGACAGCAGTCAGGGAGGACAAGAGAGAGCAACGAGACAGCAGTCAGGAAAGAAAAGAGAGAGCAAGGAGACAGTAGTCAGGGAGGACAAGAGAGAGCAAGGAGACAGCAGTCAGGGAGGAAAAGAGAGAGCAAAGAGACCGCAGTCAGGGAGGAAAAGAGAGCAAGTAGACAGCAGTCAGGGAGGACAAGAGAGAGCTAGGAGACAGTAGTCAGGAAGGAAAAGAGAGAGCAAGGAGACAGCATTCAGGGAGGAAAAGAGAAAGAGCAAGGAGACAGTAGTCAGGAAGGAAAAGAGAGAGCAAGGAGACAGCAGTCAGGGAGGACAAGAGAGAGCAACGAGACAGCAGTCAGGGAGGACAAGAGAGAGCAAGGAGACAGCAGTCAGGGAGGACAAGAGAGAGCAACGAGACAGCAGTCAGGAAAGAAAAGAGAGCAAGGAGACAGTAGTCAGGGAGGACAAGAGAGAGCAAGGAGACAGCAGTCAGGGAGGAAAAGAGAGCAAAGAGACAGCAGTCAGGGAGGAAAAGAGAGCAAGTAGACAGTAGTCAGGGAGGAAAAGAGAGAGCAAGGAGACAGTAGTCAGGGAGGAAAAGAGAAAGCAAGGAGACAGTAGTCAGTGAGGAAAAGAGAGCAAAGAGACAGCAGTCAGGGAGGAAAAGAGAGCAAGTAGACAGCAGTCAGGGAGGACAAGAGAGAGCAAGGAGACAGTAGTCAGGAAGGAGAAGAGAGAGCAAGGAGACAGCATTCAGGGAGGAAAAGAGAGAGAGCAAGGAGACAGTAGTCAGGAAGGAAAAGAGAGAGCAAGGAGACAGCAGTCAGGGAGGACAAGAGAGAGCAAGGAGACAGCAGTCAGGGAGAAAAAGAGAGAGCAAGGAGACAGTAGTCAGGGAGGAAAAGAGAGAGCAAGGAGACAGTAGTCAGGAAGGACAAGAGAGAGCAAGGAGACAGCAGTCAGGGAGGAAAAGAGAGCAAAGAGACAGCAGTCAGGGAGGAAAAGAGAGCAAGTAGACAGTAGTCAGGGAGGAAAAGAGAGAGCAAGGAGACAGTAGTCAGGGAGGAAAAGAGAAAGCAAGGAGACAGTAGTCAGTGAGGAAAAGAGAGCAAAGAGACAGCAGTCAGGGAGGAAAAGAGAGCAAGTAGACAGCAGTCAGGGAGGACAAGAGAGAGCAAGGAGACAGTAGTCAGGAAGGAAAAGAGAGAGCAAGGAGACAGCATTTAGGGAGGAAAAGAGAGAGAGAGCAAGGAGACAGTAGTCAGGAAGGAAAAGAGAGAGCAAGGAGACAGCAGTCAGGGAGGACAAGAGAGAGCAAGGAGACAGCAGTCAGGGAGAAAAAGAGAGAGCAAGGAGACAGTAGTCAGGGAGGAAAAGAGAGCAAAGAGACAGCAGTCAGGGAGGCAAAGAGAGAGCAAGGAGACAGCAGTCAGGGAGGACAAGAGAGAGCAAGGAGACAGCAGTCAAGGAGGGAAAGAGAGAGCATGGAGACAGCAGTCAGGGAGGAAAAGAGAGAGCAAGGAGACAGCAGTCAGGGAGGAAAAGAGAGAGCAAAGAGACAGCAGTCAAGGAGGCAAAGAGAGAGCAAGGAGACAGCAGTCAGGAAGGACAAGAGAGAGCAAGGAGACAGTAGTCAGGGAGGAAAAGAGAGAGCCAGGAGACAGCAGTCAGGGAGGAAACAGAGAGCAAAGGGACAGCAGTCAGGGAGGACTAGAGAGAGCAAGGAGACAGCAGTCAGGGAGGAAACAGAGAGCAAAGAGACAGCAGTCAGGGAGGAAAAGAGAGAGCAAGGAGACAGTAGTCAGGGAGGACAAGAGAGGTCTGGAAGGACAAGAGAGAGCAAGGAGACCGCAGTCTCGAAGGAAAAGAGAGCAAGGAGACAGTAGTCAGGAAGGACAAGAGAGAGCAAGTAGACAGCAGTCGGGAAGGAAAAGAGAGAGCAAGGAGACAGCAGTCAGGAAGGAAAAGAGAAAGCAAGGAGGCAGCAGTCAGGGAGGAAAAGAGAGAGCAAGGAGACAGCAGTCAGGAAGGAAAAGAGAAAGCAAGGAGGCAGCAGTCAGGGAGGAAAAGAGAGAGCAAGGAGACAGCAGTCAGGGAGGAAAAGAGAGAGCAAGGAGCCATCAGTCAGGAAGGAAAAGAGAAAGCAAGGAGACAGCAGTCAGGGAGGAAAAGAGAGAGCAAGGAGACCGCAGTCAGGGAGGAAAAGAGAGAGAAAGGAGACCGCAGTCAGGGAGGAAAAGAGAGAGCAAGGAGACAGCAGTCAGGGAGGACAAGAGAGAGCAAGGAGACAGCAGTCAGGGAGGACAAGAGAGAGCAAGGAGACAGCAGTCAGGGAGGAAAAGAGAGAGCAAAGAGACAGCAGATAGGGAGGAAAAGAGAGAGCAAGGAGACCGCAGTCAGGAGGACAAGAGAGAGCAAGGAGACCGCAGTCAGGGACGAAAAGAGAGAGCAAGAAGACAGCAGTCAGGGAGGAAAAGAGAGAGCAAGAAGACAGCAGTCAGGGAGGAACAGAGAGAGCAAGAAGACAGCAGTCAGGGAGCAAAAGAGAGAGCAAGGAGACAGTAGTCAGGAAGGAAAAGAGAAAGCAAGGAGACAGCAGTCAGGGAGGAAAAGAGAGAGCAAGGAGATAGCAGTCAGAGAGGAAAAGAGAAAGAAAGTAGACAGTAGTCAGGGAGGACAAGAGAGAGCAAGGAGACAGCAGTCAGGGAGGAAAAGAAAGAGCAAGGAGACAGCAGTCGGGAAGGAAAAGAGAGAGCAAGGAGACAGCAGTCAGGGAGGACAAGAGAGAGCAAGAAGAGAGTAGTCAGGAAGGAAAAGAGAGAGCAAGAAGACAGCAGTCAGGGAGGACAAGAGAGAGCAAGGAGACAGCAGTCAGGGAGGAAAAGAAAGAGAAAGGAGACAGCAGTCAGGAAGGAAAAGAGAGAGCAAGGAGACAGCAGTCAGGCAGGAAAAGAGAGAACAAGGAGACCGCAGTCAGGGAGGAAAAGAGAGAACAAGGAGACCGCAGTCAGGGAGGAAAAGAGAGAGCAAGGAGACAGCAGTCAGGGAGGAAAAGAGAGAGCAAGGAGACAGCAGTCAGGGAGGAAAAGAGAGAGCAAAGAGACAGCAGTCAGGGAGGAAAAGAGAGAACAAGGACACAGCAGTCAGGGAGGAAAAGAGAGAACAAGGAGACCGCAGTCAGGGAGGAAAAGAGAGAGCAAGGAGACAGCAGTCAGGAAGGAAAAGAGAGAGCAAGGAGACAGCAGTCAGAGAGGAAAAGAGAAAGCAAGTAGACAGTAGTCAGGGAGGACAAGAGAGAGCAAGGAGACAGCAGTCAGGGAGGAAAAGAAAGAGCAAGGAGACAGCAGTCGGGAAGGAAAAGAGAGAGCAAGGAGACAGCAGTCAGGGAGGAAAAGAGAGAACAAGGAGACAGCAGTCAGGGAGGAAAAGAGAGAGCAAGGAGACAGCAGTCAGGGAGGACAAGAGAGAGCAAGGAGACAGCAGTCAGGGAGGAAAAGAGAGAGCAAAGAGACAGCAGATAGGGAGGAAAAGAGAGAGCAAGGAGACCGCAGTCAGGAGGACAAGAGAGAGCAAGGAGACAGCAGTCAGGGACGAAAAGAGAGAGCAAGAAGACAGCAGTCAGGGAGGAAAAGAGAGAGCAAGAAGACAGCAGTCAGGGAGGAACAGAGAGAGCAAGAAGACAGCAGTCAGGGAGGACAAGAGAGAGCAAGGAGACAGCAGTCAGGGAAGAAAAGAGAGAGCAAGAAGACAGCAGTCAGGGAGCAAAAGAGAGAGCAAGGAGACAGTAGTCAGGAAGGTAAAGAGAGAGCAAGGAGACAGCAGTCAGGGAGGACAAGAGAGAGCAAGGAGAGAGTAGTCAGGAAGGAAAAGAGAAAGCAAGGAGACAGCAGTCAGGGAGGAAAAGAGAGAGCAAGGAGATAGCAGTCAGAGAGGAAAAGAGAAAGAAAGTAGACAGTAGTCAGGGAGGACAAGAGAGAGCAAGGAGACAGCAGTCAGGGAGGAAAAGAAAGAGCAAGGAGACAGCAGTCGGGAAGGAAAAGAGAGAGCAAGGAGACAGCAGTCAGGGAGGACAAGAGAGAGCAAGAAGAGAGTAGTCAGGAAGGAAAAGAGAGAGCAAGAAGACAGCAGTCAGGGAGGACAAGAGAGAGCAAGGAGACAGCAGTCAGGGAGGAAAAGAAAGAGAAAGGAGACAGCAGTCAGGAAGGAAAAGAGAGAGCAAGGAGACAGCAGTCAGGCAGGAAAAGAGAGAACAAGGAGACCGCAGTCAGGGAGGAAAAGAGAGAACAAGGAGACCGCAGTCAGGGAGGAAAAGAGAGAGCAAGGAGACAGCAGTCAGGGAGGAAAAGAGAGAGCAAGGAGACAGCAGTCAGGGAGGAAAAGAGAGAGCAAAGAGACAGCAGTCAGGGAGGCAAAGAGAGAGCAAAGAGACAGCAGTCAGGAAGGAAAAGAGAGAGCAAGGAGACAGCAGTCAGGCAGGAAAAGAGAGAACAAGGAGACCGCAGTCAGGGAGGAAAAGAGAGAACAAGGACACAGCAGTCAGGGAGGAAAAGAGAGAACAAGGAGACCGCAGTCAGGGAGGAAAAGAGAGAGCAAGGAGACAGCAGTCAGGAAGGAAAAGAGAAAGCAAGGAGACAGCAGTCAGAGAGGAAAAGAGAAAGCAAGTAGACAGTAGTCAGGGAGGACAAGAGAGAGCAAGGAGACAGCAGTCAGGGAGGAAAAGAAAGAGCAAGGAGACAGCAGTCGGGAAGGAAAAGAGAGAGCAAGGAGACAGCAGTCAGGGAGGAAAAGAGAGAACAAGGAGACCGCAGTCAGGGAGGAAAAGAGAGAGCAAGGAGACAGCAGTCAGGGAGGACAAGAGAGAGCAAGGAGAGAGTAGTCAGGAAGGAAAAGAGAGAGCAAGAAGACCGCAGTCAGGGAGGACAAGAGAGAGCAAGGAGACAGCAGTCAGGGAGGACAAGAAAGAGAAAGGAGACAGCAGTCAGGAAGGAAAAGAGAAAGCAAGGAGACAGCAGTCAGGCAGGAAAAGAGAGAACAAGGAGACCGCAGTCAGGGAGGAAAAGAGAGAGCAAAGAGACAGCAGTCAGGGAGGCAAAGAGAGAGCAAGTAGACAGCAGTCAGGAAGGACAAGAGAGAGCAAGGAGACAGCAGTCAGGGAGGCAAAGAGAGAGCAAAGAGACAGCAGTCAGGGAGGACAAGAGAGAGCAAGGAGACAGCAGTCAGGGAGTAAAATAGAGAGCAAGTAGACAGCAGTCAGGAAGGAAAAGAGAGAGCAAGGAGACCGCAGCCAGGGAGAAAAAGAGAGAGCAAGGAGACAGCAGTCAGGGAGGAAAAGAGAAAGCAAGCAGGAAGCAGTCAGGGAGGAAAAGAGAGAGCAAAGAGACCGCAGATAGGGAGGAAAAGAGATAGCAAGGAGACAGCAGTCAGGAGGACAAGAGAGAGCAAGGAGACAGCAGACAGGGACGAAAAGAGAGCAAGAAGACAGCAGTCAGGGAGGAAAAGAGAGAGCATGTAGACAGTAGTCAGGGAGGACAAGAGAGAGCATGTAGACAGTAGTCAGGGAGGACAAGAGAGAGCAAGGAGACAGCAGTCAGGGAGGAAAAGAGAGAGCAAGGAGACAGCAGTCAGGGAGGAAAAGAGAGAGCAAGAAGACAGCAGTCAGGGAGGAAAAGAGAGAGCATGTAGACAGTAGTCAGGGAGGACAAGAGAGACAAGGAGACAGTAGTCAGGGAGGACAAGAGAGAGCAAGGAGACAGCAGTAAGGGAGGAAAAGAGAGAGCAAGAAGACAGCAGTCAGGGAGGAAAAGAGAGAGCATGTAGACAGTAGTCAGGGAGGACAAGAGAGACAAGGAGACAGTAGTCAGGAAGGAAAAGAGAGAGCAAGGAGACTGCAGTCAGGGAGAAAAAGAGAGAGCAAGGAGACAGCAGTCAGGGAGGAAAAGAGAGAGCAAGGAGACCGCAGTCAGGGAGGACAAGAGAGAGCAAGGAGACAGTAGTCAGGGAGGAAAAGAGAGAGCAAGGAGACAGTAATCAGGGAGGAAAAGAGAGAGCAAGGAGACAGTAGTCAGGGAGGAAAAGAGAGAGCAAGGAGATAGTAGTCAGGGAGGAAAAGAGAGAGCAAGGAGACAGCGGTCAGGGAGGACAAGAGAGAGCAAGGAGACAGTAGTCAGGAAGGAAAAGAGAGAGCAAGGACACAGTAGTCAGGGAGGATAAGAGAGAGCAAGGAGAGAGTAGTCAGGGAGGAAAAGAAAGAGCAAGGAGACAGCAGTTAGGGAGGAAAAGAGAAAGCAAGGAGACAGCAGTCAAGGAGGACAAGAAAGAGCAAGGAGACAGCAGTCAGGGAGGAAAAGAGAGAGCAAGGAGACAGTAGTCAGGAAGGAAAAGAGAGAGCAAGGAGACAGTAGTCAGGGAGGACAAGAGAAAGCAAGGAGAGAGTAGTGAGGGAGGAAAAGAGAGAGCAAGGAGACAGCAGTCAGGGAGGAAAAGAGAAAGCAAGGAGACAGTAGTCAGGGAGGAAAAGAGAGAGCAAGGAGACAGTAGTCAGGGAGGAAAAGAGAGAGCAAGGAGACAGCAGTCAGGGAGGAAAAGAGAGAGCAAGGAGACCGCAGTCAGGGAGGACAAGAGAGAGCAAGGAGACAGCAGTCAGGGAGGAAAAGAGAGAGCAAGGAGACAGCAGTCAGGGAGGACAAGAGAGAGCAAGGAGACAGCAGTCAGGAAGGACAAGAGAGAGCAAGGAGACAGCAGTCAGGGAGGAAAAGAGAGAGCCAGGAGGCAGTAGTCAGGGAGGAAAAGAGAGAGCAAGGAGACAGCAGTTAGGGAGGAAACAGAGAACAAAGAGACAGTAGTCAGGGAGGACAAGAGAGAGCAAGGAAACAGCAGTCAGGGAGGAAACAGAGAGCAAAGAGACAGCAGTCAGGGAGGAAAAGAGAGAGCAAGGAGACAGTAGTCAGGGAGGACAAGAGAGGTCTGTAAGGACAAGAGAGAGCAAGGAGACCGCAGTCTCGAAGGAAAAGAGAGAGCAAGGAGACCGCAGCCAGGGAGAAAAAGAGAGAGCAAGGAGACAGCAGTCAGGAAGGAAAAGAGAAAGCAAGGAGGCAGCAGTCAGGGAGGAAAAGAGAGAGCAAGGAGACCGCAGTCAGGGAGGACAAGAGAGAGCAAGTAGACAGCAGTCAGGAAGGAAAAGAGAGAGCAAGGAGACAGCAGTCAGGGAGGAAAAGAGAGAGCAAGGAGACAGCAGTCAGGGAGGAAAAGAGAGAGCAAGGAGCCGTCAGTCAAGAAGGAAAAGAGAAAGCAAGGAGGCAGCAGTCAGGGAGGAAAAGAGAGAGCAAGTAGACAGCAGTCAGGAAGGACAAGAGAGTGCAAGGAGACAGCAGTCAGAGAGGAAAAGAGAGAGCAAGGAGACCGCAGTCAGGGAGGAAAAGAGAGAGCAAGGAGACAGCAGTCAGGGAGGAAAAGAGAGAGCAAGGAGACAGCAGTCAGGGAGGAAAAGAGAGAGCAAGGAGCCATCAGTCAGGGAGGAAAAGAGAGAGCAAGGAGACCGCAGTCAGGGAGGACAAGAGAGAGCAAGGAGACAGTAGTCAGGGAGGAAAAGCGAGAGCAAGGAGACAGTAGTCAGGGAGGAAAAGAGAGAGAAAGGAGACAGCAGTCAGGGAGGACAAGAGAGAGCAAGAAGACAGTAGTCAGGAAGGAAAAGAGAGAGCAAAGGGACAGCAGATAGGGATGTAAAGAGAGAGCAAGGAGACCGCAGTCAGGAGGACAAGAGAGAGCAAGGAGACAGCAGTCAGGGACGAAAAGAGAGAGCAAGAAGACAGCAGTCAGGGAGGACAAGAGAGAGCAAGGAGACAGTAGTCAGGAAGGTAAAGAGAGAGCAAGGAGACAGCAGTCAGGGAGGAAACAGAGAGCAAGGAGAGAGTAGTCAGGAAGGAAAAGAGAGAGCAAGGAGAAAATAGTCAGGAAGGAAAAGAGAGAGCAAGGAGACAGCAGTCAGGGAGGAAAAGAGAGAGCAATGAGACAGCAGTCAGGGAGGACAAGAGAAAGCAAGGAGACAGTAGTCAGGGAGGAAAAGAGAGAGCAAGGAGACAGCAGTCAGGGAGGAAAAGAGAGAGCAAGGAGACAGCAGTCAGGGAGGACAAGAAAGAGCAAGGAGACAGCAGTCAGGGAGGAAAAAAGAGAGCAAGGAGACAGTAGTCAGGAAGGAAAAGAGAGAGCAAGGAGACAGCAGTCAGGAAGGAAAAGAGAGAGCAAGAAGACAGTAGTCAGGGAGGAAAAGAGAGAGCAAGGAGACAGTAGTCAGGGAGGACAAGAGAAAGCAAGGAGAGAGTAGTGAGGGAGGAAAAGAGAGAGCAAGGAGACAGCAGTCAGGGAGGAAAAGAGAGAGCAAGAAGACCGCAGTCAGGGAAGACAAGAGAGAGCAAGGAGACAGCAGTCAGGGAGGACAAGAGAGAGCAAGGAGACAGCAGTCAGGAAGGAACAGAGAGAGCAACGAGACAGCAGTCAGAGAGGAAAAGAGAAAGCAAAGAGACAGCAGTGAGGGAGGAAAAGAGAGAGCAAGGAGACAATAGTCAGGGAGGACAAGAGAGAGCAAGGAGACAGCAGTCAGCGAGGACAAGAGAGAGCAAGGAGACAGCAGTCAGGGAGGAAAAGAGAGAGAGCAAGAAGACAGCAGTCAGGGAGATAAAGAGAGAGCAAGGAGACAGCAGTCAGAGAGGAAAAAAGAGAGCAAGAAGACAGCAGTCAGGGAGGAAAACAGAGAGCAAGGAGACAGTAGTCAGGAAGGTAAAGAGAGAGCAAGGAGAGAGTAGTGAGGGAGGAAAAGAGAGAGCAATGAGACAGCAGTCAGGGAGGAAAAGAGAGAACAAGTAGACAGCAGTCAGGGAGGAAAAGAGAGAGCAAGGAGACAGTAGTCAGGAAGGAAAAGAGAGAGCAAGGAGAGAGTAGTGAGGGAGGAAAAGAGAGAGCAAGGAGACAGCAGTCAGGGAGGACAAGAGAAAGCAAGGAGACAGCAGCCAGGGAGGAAAAGAGAGAGCAAGGAGACAGTAGTCAGGAAGGAAAAGAGAGAGCAAGAAGACCGCAGTCAGGGAAGACAAGAGAGAGCAAGGAGACAGCAGTCAGGGAGGACAAGAGAGAGCAAGGAGACAGCAGTCAGGAAGGAACAGAGAGAGCAACGAGACAGCAGTCAGAGAGGAAAAGAGAAAGCAAAGAGACAGCAGTGAGGGAGGAAAAGAGAGAGCAAGGAGACAATAGTCAGGGAGGACAAGAGAGAGCAAGGAGACAGCAGTCAGCGAGGACAAGAGAGAGCAAGGAGACAGCAGTCAGGGAGGAAAAGAGAGAGAGCAAGAAGACAGCAGTCAGGGAGATAAAGAGAGAGCAAGGAGACAGCAGTCAGAGAGGAAAAAAGAGAGCAAGAAGACAGCAGTCAGGGAGGAAAACAGAGAGCAAGGAGACAGTAGTCAGGAAGGTAAAGAGAGAGCAAGGAGAGAGTAGTGAGGGAGGAAAAGAGAGAGCAATGAGACAGCAGTCAGGGAGGAAAAGAGAGAACAAGTAGACAGCAGTCAGGGAGGAAAAGAGAGAGCAAGGAGACAGTAGTCAGGAAGGAAAAGAGAGAGCAAGGAGAGAGTAGTGAGGGAGGAAAAGAGAGAGCAAGGAGACAGCAGTCAGGGAGGACAAGAGAAAGCAAGGAGACAGCAGCCAGGGAGGAAAAGAGAGAGCAAGGAGACAGTAGTCAGGAAGGAAAAGAGAGAGCAAGGAGACAGCAGTCAGGGAGGAAAAGAGAGAGTAAGGAGACAGCATTCAGGGAGGAAAAGAGAGAGCAAGGAGACCGCAGTCAGGGAGGACAAGAGAGAGCAAGGAGGCAGCAGTCAGAGAGGAAAAGAGAGAGCAGAGAGACAGCAGTCAGGGAGGAAAAGAGAGAGCAAGGAGACAGTAGTCAGGGAGGACAAGAGAGAGCAAGGAGACAGCAGTCAGGGAGGACAAGAGAGAGCAAGGAGACAGCAGTCAGGGAGGAAAAGAGAGAGCAAGGAGACAGCAGTCAGGGAGGACAAGAGAGAGCAAGGAGATAGCAGTCAGGGAGGAAAAGAGAGAGCAAGGAGACAGCAATCAGGGAGGACAACGGAGAGAAAGAAGACAGCAGTCAGGGAGGAAAAGAGAGAGCAAAGGGACAGCAGATAGGGCGGTAAAGAGAGAGCAAGGAGACCGCAGTCAGGGAGGAAAAGAGAGCAAGGAGACAGCAGTCAGGGAGGAAAAGAGAGAGCAAGGAGACTGCAGTCAGGGAGGAAAAGAGAGAGCAAGGAGACAGCAGTCAGGGAGGAAAAGAGAGAGCAAGGAGACAGCAATCAGGGAGGACAACGGAGAGAAAGAAGACAGCAGTCAGGGAGGAAAAGAGAGAGCAAAGGGACAGCAGATAGGGCGGTAAAGAGAGAGCAAGGAGACCGCAGTCAGGGAGGAAAAGAGAGCAAGGAGACAGCAGTCAGGGAGGAAAAGAGAGAGCAAGGAGACTGCAGTCAGGGAGGAAAAGAGAGAGCAAGGAGACAGCAGTCAGGGAGGAAAAGAGAGAGCAAGGAGACCGCAGTCAGGGAGGAAAAGAGAGAGCAAGGAGACAGCATTCAGGGAGGAAAAGAAAGAGCAAGGAGACAGCAGTCAGGAAGGAAAAGAAAGAGCAAGGAGACCGCAGTCAGGAAGGAAAAGAGAGAGCAAGGACACAGCAGTCAGGGAGGAAAATAGAAAGCAAGGAGACAGCAGCCAGGAAGGACAAGAGAGAACAAGGAGACAGTAGTCAGGGAGGAAAAGAGAGAGCAAGGAGACAGCAGTCAGGGAGGAAAATAGAAAGCAAGGAGACAGCAGTCAGGGAGGAAAAGAAAGAGCAAGAAGACAGCAGTCAGGGAGGACAAGAGAGAGCAAGGAGACAGCAGTGAGGGAGGAAAAGAGAGAGCAAGGAGACCACAGTCAGGGAGGACAAGAGAGAGCAACGAGACAGCAGTCAGGGAGGAAAAGAGAGAGCAAGGAGACAGCAGTCAGGGAGGAAAAGAGAAAACAAGGACACAGCAGTCAGGGAGGACAAGAGAGAGCAAGGAGACAGTAGTCAGGAAGGACAAGAGAGAGCAAGGAGACAGCAGTCAGGGAGGAAAAGAGAGAGCAAGGAGACAGCAGTCAGGGAGGAAAAGAGAAAACAAGGACACAGCAGTCAGGGAGGACAAGAGAGAGCAAGGAGACAGCAGTCAGGAAGGAAAAGAGAAAGCAAGGAGACAGCAGTCAGGGAGGAAAAGAGAAAGCAAGGAGACCGCAGTCAGGGAGGAAAAGAGAGAGCAAGGAGACAGCAGTCAGGGAGGAAAAGAGAGAGCAAGGAGACCGCAGTCAGGGAGGAAAAGAGAGAGCAAGGAGACAGTAGTCAGGGAGGAAAAGAGAGAGCAAGGAGAAAGACGTCAGGGAGGAAAAGAGAGAGCAAGGAGACAGTAGTCAGGGAGGACAAGAGAGAGCGAGGAGACAGTAGTCAGGGAGGAAAAGAGAGAGCAAGGAGACAGTAGTCAGGGAGGAAAAGAGAGAGCAAGGAGACAGTAGTCAGGGATTAAAAGAGAGAGCAAGGAGACAGCAGCAAGGGAGGAAAAGAGAAAGCAAGGAGACAGCAGTCATGGAGGAAAAGATATAGCAAGGAGACAGCAGTCAGGAAGGACAAAAGAGAGCAAGGAGACAGTAGTCAGGGAGGAAAAGATATAGCAAGGAGACAGCAGTCAGGAAGGACAAAAGAGAGCAAGGAGACAGTAGTCAGGGAGGAAAAGAGAGAGCAAGGAGACAGTAGTCAGGGAGGAAAAGAGAGAGCAAGGAGACAGCAGTCAGGAAGGAAAAGAGACAGCAAGGACACAGCAGTCAGGGAGGACAAGAGAGAGCAAGGAGACAGCAGCCAGGGAGGAAAAGAGAGAGCAAGTAGACAGCAGTCAGGGAGGAAAAGAGACAGCAAGGACACAGCAGTCAGGGAGGAAAATAGAAAGCAAGGAGACCGCAGTCAGGGAGGACAAGAGAGAGCAAGGAGACAGCAGCCAGGGACGAAAAGAGAGAGCAAGGAGACAGTAGTCAGGGAGGAAAAGAGAGAGCAAGGAGACAGCAGTCAGGGAGGAAAAGAGAGAGCAAGAAGACAGCAGTCAGGGAGGACAAGAGAGAGCAAGGAGACAGCAGTGAGGGAGGAAAAGAGAGAGCAAGGAGACAGCAGTCAGGGAGGAAAAGAGAAAACAAGGACACAGTTGTCAGGGAGGACAAGAGAGAGCAAGGAGAGAGCAGTCAGGAAGGAAAAGAGAAAGCAAGGAGACAGCAGTCAGGGAGGAAGAGAGAAAGCAAGGAGACAGCAGTCAGGGAGGACAAGAGAGAGCAAGGAGACCGCAGTCAGGGAGGAAAAGAGAGCAAGGAGACAGCAGTCAGGGAGGAAAAGAGAGAGCAAGGAGACCGCAGTCAGGGAGGAAAAGAGAGAGCAAGGAGACAGCAGTCAGGGAGGAAAAGAGAGAGCAAGGAGACCGCAGTCAGGGAGGAAAAGAGAGAGCAAGGAGACAGCATTCAGGGAGGAAAAGAAAGAGCAAGGAGACAGCAGTCAGGAAGGAAAAGAAAGAGCAAGGAGACAGTAGTCAGGGAGGAAAAGAGAGAGCAAGGAAACCGCAGTCAGGGAGGAAAAGAGAGAGCAAGGACACAGCAGTCAGGGAGGAAAATAGAAAGCAAGGAGACAGCAGCCAGGGAGGACAAGAGAGAGCAAGGAGACAGCAGCCAGGGACGAAAAGAGAGAGCAAGGAGACAGTAGTCAGGGAGGAAAAGAGAGAGCAAGGAGACAGCAGTCAGGGAGGAAAATAGAAAGCAAGGAGACAGCAGTCAGGGAGGAAAAGAAAGAGCAAGAAGACAGCAGTCAGGGAGGACAAGAGAGAGCAAGGAGACAGTAGTCAGGAAGGACAAGAGAGAGCAAGGAGACAGCAGTCAGGGAGGAAAAGAGAGAGCAAGGAGACAGTAGTCAGGGAGGAAAAGAGAAAACAAGGACACAGCAGTCAGGGAGGACAAGAGAGAGCAAGGAGACAGCAGTCAGGAAGGAAAAGAGAAAGCAAGGAGACCGCAGTCAGTGAGGAAAAGAGAGAGCAAGGAGACAGCAGTCAGGGAGGAAAAGAGAGAGCAAGGAGACCGCAGTCAGGGAGGAAAAGAGAGAGCAAGGAGACAACATTCAGGGAGGAAAAGAAAGAGCAAGGAGACCGCAGTCAGGAAGGAAAAGAGAGAGCAAGGCAACCGCAGTCAGGGAGGAAAAGAGAGAGCAAGGAGACAGCAGTCAGGCAGGAAAAGAGAGAGCAAGGAGACAGCAGTCAGGGAGGAAAAGAGAGAACAAGTAGACAGCAGTCAGGAAGGAAAAGAAAGAGCAAGGAGACAGCAGTCAGGGAGGAAAAGAGAGAGCAAGGAGACAGTAGTCAGGGAGGAAAAGAGAGAGCAAGGAGACAGCAGTCAGGGAGCAAAAGAGAGAGCAAGGAGACAGCAGTCAGGGAGGACAAGAGAGAGCAAGTAGACAGCAGTCAGGGAGGAAAAGAGAGAGCAAGGAGACAGCAGTCAGGAAGGAAAAGAGAGAGCAAGGAGACCGCAGTCAGGGAGGAAAAGAGAGAGCAAGAAGACAGCAGTCAGGAAGGAAAAGAGAGAGCAAGGAGACCGCAGTCAGGGAGGAAAAGAGAGAGCAAGGAGACAGTAGTCAGGGAGGAAACAGAGAGCAAAGAGACAGTTGTTAGGGAGGACAAGAGAGAGCAAGGAGACCGCAGTCAGGGAGCAAAAGAGAGAGCAAGTAGACAGTAGTCAGGGAGGAAAAGAGAGAGCAAGGAGACAGCAGTCAGGGAGGAAAAGAGAGAGTAAGGAGACAGCAGTCAGGGAGGAAAAGAGAGAGCAAGGAGACAGCAGTCAGGGAGGAAAAGAGAGAGCAAGGAGACAGCAGTCAGAGAGGACAAGAGAGCGCAAGGAGACAGCAGTGAGGAAGGAAAAGAGAGAGCAAGGAGACAGCAGTCAGGGAGGAAAAGAGAGAGCAAGGAGACAGCATTCAGGAAGAAAAAAAGAGAGCAAGGAGACAACAGTCAGGGAGGAAAAGAGAGAGCAAGGAGACAGCAGTCAGGGAGGTAAACAGAAAGCAAAGAGACAGCAGTCAGGAAGGAAAAGAGAGAGCAAGGAGACCGTAGTCAGGAAGGAAAAGAGAGAGCAAGGAGACAGCAGTCAGGAAGGAAAAGAGAGAGCAAAGAGACAGCAGTCAGGGAGGACAAGAGAGAGCAAGGAGACAGTAGTCAGGGAGGACAAGAGAGCGCAAGGAGACCGCAGTCAGGGAGGAAAAGAGAGAGCAAGGAGACAGCAGTGAGAAGGAAAAGAGAGAGCAAGGAGACAGCAGTCAGGGAGGAAAAGAGAGAGCAAGGAGACAGCATTCAGGAAGCAAAAGAGAGAGCAAGGAGACAGCATTCAGGGAGGAAAAGAGAGAGCAAGGAGACAGCAGTCAGGGAGGTAAACAGAAAGCAAAGAGACAGCAGTCAGGAAGGAAAAGAGAGAGCAAGGAGACAGTTGTCAGGGAGGAAAAGGGAGAACAAGGAGACAGTAGTCAGGGAGGAAAAGAGAGAGCAAGGAGACAGCATTCAGGGAGGAAAAGAGAGAGCAAGGAGACAGCAGTCAGGGAGGTAAACAGAAAGCAAGAGACAGCAGTCAGGAAGGAAAAGAGAGAGCAAGGAGACAGTTGTCAGGGAGGAAAAGGGAGAACAAGGAGACAGTAGTCAGGGAGGAAAAGTGAGAGCAAGGAGACAGTAGTCAGGGAGGAAAAGAGAGAGCAAGGAGACAGTAGTCAGGGAGGAAAAGAGAGAGCAAGGAGACAGTAGTCAGGGAGGAAAAGAGAGAGCAAGGAGACAGCAGTCAGGGAGGAAAAGAGTGAACAAGGAGACAGCAGTCAGGAAGGAAAAGAGAGAGCAAGGAGACAGCAGTCAGGGAGGAAAAGAGAGAGCAAGGAGACAGTTGTCAGGGAGGAAAAGGGAGAACAAGTAGACAGTAGTCAGGGAGGAAAAGAGAGAGCAAGGAGACAGCAGTCAGGGAGGAAAAGGGAGAACAAGGAGACCGCAGTCAGGGAGGAAAAGAGAGAGCAAGGAGACCGCAGTCAGGGAGGAAAAGAGAGAGCAAGGAGACCGCAGTCAGGGAGGAAAAGGGAGAACAAGGAGACAGTAGTCAGGGAAGAAAAGAGAGAGCAAGGAGACAGCAGTCAGGGAGGACAAGAGAGAGCAAGGAGACAGTAGTCAGGGAGGAAAAGAGAGAGCAAGGAGACAGCAGTCAGGGAGGACAAGAGAGAGCAAGAAGACAGCGGTCAGGGAGGAAAAGAGAGAGCAAGGAGACAGCAGTCAGGGAGGTAAACAGAAAGCAAAGAGACAGCAGTCAGGAAGGAAAAGAGAGAGCAAGGAGACAGCAGTCAGGGAGGAAAAGAGAGAGCAAGGAGACCGCAGTCAGGGAGGAAAAGAGTGAACAAGGAGACAGCAGTCAGGGAGGAAAAGAGTGAACAAGGAGACAGCAGTCAGGAAGGAAAAGAGAGAGCAAGGAGAAAGTAGTCAGGGAGGAAAAGAGAGAGCAAGGAGA
Source organism: Rhinoderma darwinii (assembly GCF_050947455.1). Lineage (NCBI taxonomy): Eukaryota > Metazoa > Chordata > Amphibia > Anura > Rhinodermatidae > Rhinoderma > Rhinoderma darwinii. Next base: position 385,537 of record NW_027463673.1, on the reverse strand, counting down.
CAGTAGTCAGGAAGGACAAGAGAGAGCAAGGAGACAGCAGTCGGGGAGGAAAAGAGAGAGCAAGGAGACAGTTGTCAGGGAGGAAAAGGGAGAACAAGTAGACAGTAGTCAGGGAGGAAAAGAGAGAGCAAGGAGACAGCAGTCAGGGAGGAAAAGGGAGAACAAGGAGACAGTAGTCAGGGAGGACAAGAGAGAGCAAGGAGACAGCAGTCAGGGAGGAAAAGAGAGAGCAAGGAGACAGTAGTCAGGGAGGAAAAGAGAGAGCAAGGAGACCGCAGTCAGGGAGGAAAAGAGTGAACAAGGAGACAGCAGTCAGGGAGGAAAAGAGTGAACAAGGAGACAGCAGTCAGGAAGGAAAAGAGAGAGCAAGGAGAAAGTAGTCAGGAAGGACAAGAGAGAGCAAGGAGACAGCAGTCAGGGAGGAAAAGAGAGAGCAAGGAGACAGTTGTCAGGGAGGAAAAGGGAGAACAAGTAGACAGTAGTCAGGGAGGAAAAGAGAGAGCAAGGAGACAGCAGTCAGGGAGGAAAAGAGAGAGCAAGGAGACAGTAGTCAGGGAGGAAAAGAGAGAGCAAGGAGACCGCAGTCAGGGAGGACAAGAGAGAGCAAGGAGACAGCAGTCAGGGAGGAAAAGAGAGAGCAAGGAGACAGCAGTCAGGGAGGAAAAGGGAGAACAAGGAGACAGTAGTCAGGGAAGAAAAGAGAGAGCAAGGAGACAGCAGTCAGGGAGGACAAGAGAGAGCAAGAAGACAACGGTCAGGGAGGAAAAGAGAGAGCAAGGAGACATCAGTCAGGGAGGACAAGAGAGAGCAAGGAGACAGTAGTCAGGGAGGAAAAGAGAAAGCAAGGAGACAGCAGTCATGGAGGAAAAGAGAGAGCAAGGAGACAGCAGTGAGGAAGGAAAAGAGAGAGCAAGGAGACAGTAGTCAGGGAGGAAAAGAGAGAGCAAGGAGACAGTAGTCAGGGAGGAAAAGGGAGAACAAGGAGACAGTAGTCAGGGAGGAAAAGAGAGAGCAAGGAGACAGTAGTCAGGGAGGAAAAGAGAGAGCAAGGAGACAGCAGTCAGGGAGGAAAAGAGAAAGCAAGGAGACAGCAGTCAGGAAGGAAAAGAGAGAGCAAGGAGACAGTAGTCAGGGAGGAAAAGAGAGAGCAAGGAGACAGCAGTGAGGAAGGAAAAGAGAGAGCAAGGAGACAGTAGTCAGGGAGCAAAAGAGAGAGCAGGGAGACAGCAGTCGGGGAGCAAAAGAGAGAGCAAGAAGACAGCAGTCAGGGAGCAAAAGAGAGAGCAAGGAGACAGCAGTCAGGGAGCAAAAGAGAGAGCAAGGAGACCGCAGTCAGGGAGCAAAGGAGAGAGCAAGGAGACCGCAGTCAGGGAGCAAAAGAGAGAGCAGGGAGACAGTAGTCAGGGAGCAAAAGAGAGAGCAGGGAGACAGCAGTCAGGGAGGACAAGAGAGAGCAAGGAGACAGCAGTCAGGGAGGAAAAGAGAGAGCAAGGAGACAGCAGTCAGGGATGAAAAGGGAGAGCAAGGAGACAGTAGTCAGGGAGGAAAAGAGAAAGCAAGGAGACAGTAGTCAGGAAGGAAAAGAGAGAGAGAGAGAGCAAGGAGACAGTAGTCAGGAAGGAAAAGAGAGAGCAAGGAGACAGCAGTCAGGAAGGAAAAGAGAGAGCAAGGAGACAGCAGTCAGGGAGGAAAAGAGAGAGCAAGGAGACAGCAGTCAGGGAGGAAAAGGGAGAACAAGGAGACAGTAGTCAGGGAAGAAAAGAGAGAGCAAGGAGACAGCAGTCAGGGAGGACAAGAGAGAGCAAGAAGACAGCGGTCAGGGAGGAAAAGAGAGAGCAAGGCGACAGCAGTCAGGGAGGACAAGAGAGAGCAACGAGACAGCAATCAGGGAGGAAAAGGGAGAACAAGGAGACAGTAGTCAGGGAAGAAAAGAGAGAGCAAGGAGACAGCAGTCAGGGAGGACAAGAGAGAGCAAGGAGACAGTAGTCAGGGAGGAAAAGAGAAAGCAAGGAGACAGCAGTCATGGAGTAAAAGAGAGAGCAAGGAGACAGCAGTGAGGAAGGAAAAGAGAGAGCAAGGAGACCGCAGTCAGGGAGGAAAAGAGAGAGCAAGTAGACAGTAGTCAGGGAGGAAAAGGGAGAACAAGGAGACAGCAGTCAGGGAGGAAAAGAGAAAGCAAGGAGACAGCAGTCAGGAAGGAAAAGAGAGAGCAAGGAGACAGTAGTCAGGGAGGAAAAGAGAGAGCAAGTAGACAGTAGTCAGGGAGGAAAAGGGAGAACAAGGAGACAGTAGTCAGGGAGGAAAAGAGAGAGCAAGGAGACAGTAGTCAGGGAGGAAAAGAGAGAGCAAGGAGACAGCAGTCAGGGAGGAAAAGAGAAAGCAAGGAGACAGCAGTCAGGAAGGAAAAGAGAGAGCAAGGAGACAGTAGTCAGGGAGGAAAAGAGAGAGCAAGGAGACAGTAGTCAGGGAGGAAAAGAGAGAGCAAGGAGATAGTAGTCAGGGAGGAAAAGAGAGAGCAAGGAGACAGCAGTCAGGGAGGAAAAGAGAAAGCAAGGAGACAGCAGTCAGGAAGGAAAAGAGAGAGCAAGGAGACAGTAGTCAGGGAGGAAAAGAGAGAGCAAGGAGACAGCAGTGAGGAAGGAAAAGAGAGAGCAAGGAGACAGCAGTCAGGAAGGACAAGAGAGAGCAGGGAGACAGTAGTCAGGGAGCAAAAGAGAGAGCAGGGAGACAGCAGTCGGGGAGCAAAAGAGAGAGCAAGAAGACAGCAGTCAGGGAGCAAAAGAGAGAGCAAGGAGACAACAGTCAGGGAGGACAAGAGAGAGCAAGGAGACAGCAGTCAGGGAGCAAAAGAGAGAGCAAGGAGACCGCAGTCAGGGAGGAAAAGAGAGAGCAAGGAGACAGCAGTCAGGGAGGAAAAGAGAAAGCAAGGAGACAGTAGTCAGGAAGGAAAAGAGAGAGAGCAAGGAGACAGTAGTCAGGGAGGAAAAGAGAGAGCAAGGAGACCGCAGTCAGGGAGCAAAAGAGAGAGCAAGGAGACCGCAGTCAGGGAGCAAAAGAGAGAGCAAGGAAATAGCCGTCAGGGAGCAAAAGAGAGAGCAGGGAGACAGCAGTCAGGGAGGAAAAGAGAGAGCAAGGAGACAGCAGTCAGGGAGGAAAAGAGAAAGCAAGGAGACAGTAGTCAGGAAGGAAAAGAGAGAGAGCAAGGAGACAGCAGTCAGGGAGGAAAAGAGAGAGCAAGGAGACAGCAGTCAGGGAGGAAAAGAGAGAGTAAGGAGACAGTAGTCAGGGAGGAAAAGAGAGAGCAAGGAGACAGTAGTCAGGAAGGAAAAGAGAGAGAGCAAGGAGACCGCAGTCAGGGAGGAAAAGAGAGAGCAAGGAGACAGCAGTCAGGGAGGAAAAGAGAGAGTAAGGAGACAGTAGTCAGGGAGGAAAAGAGAGAGCAAGGAGACAGTAGTCAGGAAGGAAAAGAGAGAGAGCAAGGAGACAGCAGTCAGGGAGGAAAAGAGAGAGCAAGGAGACAGTAGTCAGGAAGGAAAAGAGAGAGCAAGGAGACAGCAGTCAGGGAGGAAAAGAGAGAGCAAGGAGACAGCAGTCAGGGAGGAAAAGAGAGAGCAAGGAGACAGCAGTCAGGGAGGAAAAGAGAGAGAGAGCAAGGAGACAGCAGTCAGGTAGGAGAGAGCAGGGAGACAGTAGTCAGGTAGGAGAGAGCAGGGAGACAGTAGTCAGGTAGGGGAGAGCAGGGAGACAGTAGTCAGGTAGGAGAGAGCAGGGAGACAGTAGTCAGGTAGGGGAGAGCAGGGAGACAGTAGTCAGGTAGGGGAGAGCAGGGAGACAGTAGTCAGGTAGGAGAGAGCAGGGAGACAGTAGTCAGGTAGGGGAGAGCAGGGAGACAGTAGTCAGGTAGGGGAGAGCAGGGAGACAGTAGTCAGGTAGGAGAGATCAGGGAGACAGCAGATGATTGGTTTGATTATGTTTTTTTTGGGGTGGTTATATCTTTTGTTATTAACATTTCTCGCTGTTTACTACAACTCCCAGCATCTATTCAGGAGTCTGGGTAGTGATTGTTTTACTATAGCAAGTAGGTGCTGGGACTTGTAGTTGTACAGCACGTGACTGATGGTCAGGTGGATGCTGGGACTTGTAGTTTGTTCTGGCTCCATGTCCGTCCTGATTGTTCCTCAGAACAGCCGCTCCCTCCCCCGTCACCTGTCAATCATAGTGCGGGTGGGCGGGGCTGACAGGCAGTGACGCTGGCTTGCTATTTTGAAACGCAGCGTAGAGAGCGCAAGGACGTAATTGCAGACGCTGCCAACGTCAAGGACACAAAGGGCGTGGAGATATTAAGGCACGCCCCTAGCACCTCGGGCACTATTGAGACTACAGAGAAGAGTCGCAGAACAGGAGATGTACAGGAGGGGGGATCAGTGAGAAGATGCTCCAGAGAGGAGCTGTTACCTGTACAGGAGGGGGGATCAGTGAGAAGATGCTCCAGAGAGGAGCTGTTACCTGTACAGGAGGGGGGATCAGTGAGAAGATGCTCCAGAGAGGAGCTGTTACCTGTACAGAAGGGGGGGATCAGTGAGAAGATGCTCCAGAGAGGAGCTGTTACCTGTACAGGAGGGGGGATCAGTGAGAAGATGCTCCAGAGAGGAGCTGTTACCTGTACAGGAGGGGGGATCAGTGAGAAGATGCTCCAGAGAGGAGCTGTTACCTGTACAGGAGGGTGGATCAGTGAGAAGATGCTCCAGAGAGGAGCTGTTACCTGTACAGGAGGGAGGATCAGTGAGAAGATGCTCCAGAGAGGAGCTGTTACCTGTACAGGAGGGAGGATCAGTGAGAAGATGCTCCAGAGAGGAGCTGTTACCTGTACAGGAGGGAGGATCAGTGAGAAGATGCTCCAGAGAGGAGCTGTTACCTGTACAGAAGGGGGGATCAGTGAGAAGATGCTCCAGAGAGGAGCTGTTACCTGTACAGGAGGGGGGATCAGTGAGAAGATGCTACAGAGAGGAGCTGTTACCTGTACAGGAGGGGGGATCAGTAAGAAGATGCTCCAGAGAGGAGCTGTTACCTGTACAGGAGGGAGGATCAGTGAGAAGATGCTCCAGAGTGGAGCTGTTACCTGTACAGGAGGGAGGATCAGTGAGAAGATGCTCCAGAGAGGAGCTGTTACCTGTACAGGAGGAAGGATCAGTGAGAAGATGCTCCAGAGAGGAGCTGTTACCTGTACAGGAGGGGGGATCAGTGAGAAGATGCTCCAGAGAGGAGCTGTTACCTGTACTTGAGGGTGGATCAGTGAGAAGATGCTCCAGAGAGGAGCTGTTACCTGTACAGGAGGGAGGATCAGTGAGAAGATGCTCCAGAGAGGAGCTGTTACCTGTACAGGAGGGTGGATCAGTGAGGAGATGCTCTAGAGAGGAGCTGTTACCTGTACTTGAGGGTGGATCAGTGAGATGATGCTCCAGAAAGGAGCTGTTACCTGTACAGGAGGGGGATCAGTGAGAAGTTAGTCCAGAGAGGAGCTGTTACCTGTACAGGAGGGTGGATCAGTGAGAAGTTAGTCCAGAGAGGAGCTGTTACCTGTACAGGAGGGTGGATCAGTGAGAAGATGCTCCAGAGAGGAGCTGTTACCTGTACAGGAGGGGGGATCAGTGAGAAGTTAGTCCAGAGAGGAGCTGCTACCTGTACAGGAGGGGGGATCAGTGAGAAGTTAGTCCAGAGAGGAGCTGTTACCTGTACAGGAGGGTGGATCAGTGAGGAGATGCTCCAGAGAGGAGCTGTTACCTGTACAGGAGGGTGGATCAGTGAGGAGATGCTCCAGAGAGGAGCTGTTACCTGTACAGGAGGGTGGATCAGTGAGGAGATGCTCCAGAGAGGAGCTGTTACCTGTACAGGAGGGTGGATCAGTGAGAAGTTAGTCCAGAGAGGAGCTGTTACCTGTACTGGAGGGGCGATTAGTGGCTTGATGGCCCACAGACAGCAGTGAAGCAGCAGATATGTAAATTGCCTCCAGAGTTAACACACCACCTGGATCAATAATATGACTTGATTTCCATGTAAAAGGGGCGTGACTGTACAATATTCAGGCCACACCTCCTCTGGTTTCTGGGGGTGACATTGACACTCTTGGTTTGTGCCCGTTTTATTACTGTGTGTTCTCTCTGTGTTTAGCGTGATCAGGGCACGAACCCCGGGGTTCACCCAGTTATCCCAATCAGAAGAACCGCCACCTACTAAAAAGTCCTCACACCCCAGATACATGACCAATATTCAGGGACCGGGCTCATTCATGTTTAAGACCCCTAGAGCTGTGAAAATGTATTCAGTTCCCAGATGTTCCCATTATTACATATCTGTCACCGTGTCTAATCTTTACACACCGTGCAACCTGAGAAATCACTCCAGCAAAGCCATAAACCCACAGATCACCAAAAGTATCTGCCCCCTTACAGATCTGTACAGTGTAGGCACGATAACCTCAGTAGTCACAGGACACGGTGTGGACAACCTCATGCAAAAAACTTGAGGGAAGAGGAAAACCCCCAACAGACACAGGGAAGATGGAGGTCACATTACAGGAAGTAGAGGACCTGGTGAATGGATTCTCCCATATCTAGTACCATGATTGGTCATAATTATTGGTGCTGGAGGCGGAGCAACCAGATACCCAGTCAAAAAACACACTTCACACGTTTGATGGGGCAAATACTTTTCATGGCACTCGAAAGATACTTGTGTTACCAAGCTTAAACATCTCTTCTTCTTCCTGTCTCCTCCATTCTCTGATCTTCTTCTTCCTGTCTCCTCCATTCTCTGATCTTCTCTTCTTCCTGTCTCCTCCATTCTCTGATCTTCTCTTCTTCCTGACTCCTCCATTCTCTGATCTTCTTCTTCCTGTCTCCTCCATTCTCTGATCTTCTTCTTCCTGTCTCCTCCATTCTCTGATCTTCTCTTCTTCCTGACTCCTCCATTCTCTGATCTTCTCTTCTTCCTGTCTCCTCCATTCTCTGATCTTCTCTTCTTCCTGACTCCTCCATTCTCTGATCTTCTTCTTCCTGTCTCCTCCATTCTCTGGTCTTCTCTTCTTCCTGTCTCCTCCATTCTCTGATCTTCTCTTCTTCCTGTCTCCTCCATTCTCTGATCTTCTCTTCTTCCTGTCTCCTCCATTCTCTGATCTTCTCTCCTTCCTGTCTCCTCCATTCTCTGATCTTCTCTTCTTCCTGACTCCTCCATTCTCTGATCTTCTCTTCTTCCCGTCTCCTCCATTCTCTGATCTTCTTCCTGTCTCCTCCATTCTCTGATCTTCTCTTCTTCCTGTCTCCTCCATTCTCTGATCTTCTTCCTGTCTCCTCCATTCTCTGATCTTCTCTTCTTCCTGTCTCCTCCATTCTCTGATCTTCTCTCCTTCCTGTCTCCTCCATTCTCTGATCTTCTCTTCTTCCTGACTCCTCCATTCTCTGATCTTCTCTTCTTCCCGTCTCCTCCATTCTCTGATCTTCTTCCTGTCTCCTCCATTCTCTGATCTTCTCTTCTTCCTGTCTCCTCCATTCTCTGATCTTCTTCTTCCTGTCTCCTCCATTCTCTGATCTTCTTCTTCCTGTCTCCTCCATTCTCTGATCTTCTCTTCTTCCTGTCTCCTCCATTCTCTGATCTTCTCTTCTTCCTGTCTCCTCCATTCTCTGATCATCTCTTCTTCCTGTCTCCTCCATTCTCTGATCTTCTTCCTGTCTCCTCCATTCTCTGATCTTCTTCTTCCTGTCTCCTCCATTCTCTGGTCTTCTCTTCTTCCTGTCTCCTCCATTCTCTGATCTTCTCTTCTTCCTGTCTCCTCCATTCTCTGGTCTTCTCTTCTTCCTGTCTCCTCCATTCTCTGATCTTCTTCCTGTCTCCTCCATTCTCTGATCTTCTTCCTGTCTCCTCCATTCTCTGATCTTCTCTTCTTCCTGTCTCCTCCATTCTCTGATCTTCTCTTCTTCCTGTCTCCTCCATTCTCTGATCATCTTCCTGTCTCCTCCATTCTCTGATCTTCTCTTCTTCCTGTCTCCTCCATTCTCTGATCTTCTCTTCTTCCTGTCTCCTCCATTCTCTGGTCTTCTCTTCTTCCTGTCTCCTCCATTCTCTGATCTTCTCTTCTTCCTGTCTCCTCCATTCTCTGATCTTCTCTTCTTCCTGACTCCTCCATTCTCTGATCTTCTCTTCTTCCTGTCTCCTCCATTCTCTGATCTTCTCTTCTTCCTGTCTCCTCCATTCTCTGATCTTCTCTTCTTCCTGTCTCCTCCATTCTCTGATCTTCTCTTCTTCCTGTCTCCTCCATTCTCTGATCATCTCTTCTTCCTGTCTCCTCCATTCTCTGATCTTCTTCCTGTCTCCTCCATTCTCTGATCTTCTTCTTCCTGTCTCCTCCATTCTCTGATCTTCTTCCTGCCTCCTCCATTCTCTGATCTTCTTCTTCCTGTCTCCTCCATTCTCTGATCTTCTTCTTCCTGTCTCCTCCATTCTCTGATCTTCTTCTTCCTGTCTCCTCCATTCTCTGATCTTCTCTTCTTCCTGTCTCCTCCATTCTCTGATCTTCTCTTCTTCCTGTCTCCTCCATTCTCTGATCTTCTTCTTCCTGTCTCCTCCATTCTCTGATCATCTTCCTGTCTCCTCCATTCTCTGATCTTCTTCTTCCTGTCTCCTCCATTCTCTGATCTTCTCTTCTTCCTGACTCCTCCATTCTCTGATCTTCTCTTCTTCCTGTCTCCTCCATTCTCTGATCTTCTCTTCTTCCTGTCTCCTCCATTCTCTGATCATCTTCCTGTCTCCTCCATTCTCTGATCTTCTTCTTCCTGTCTCCTCCATTCTCTGATCTTCTTCTTCCTGACTCCTCCATTCTCTGATCTTCTTCCTGTCTCCTCCATTCTCTGATCTTCTTCCTGACTCCTCCATTCTCTGATCTTCTTCCTGACTCCTCCATTCTCTGATCTTCTCTTCTTCCTGACTCCTCCATTCTCTGATCTTCTCTTCTTCCTGACTCCTCCATTCTCTGATCTTCTTCCTGACTCCTCCATTCTCTGATCTTCTTCCTGACTCCTCCATTCTCTGATCTTCTCTTCTTCCTGACTCCTCCATTCTCTGATCTTCTTCTTCCTGTCTCCTCCATTCTCTGGTCTTCTCTTCTTCCTGTCTCCTCCATTCTCTGATCTTCTCTTCTTCCTGTCTCCTCCATTCTCTGATCTTCTATTCTTCCTGTCTCCTCCATTCTCTGATCATCTTCCTGTCTCCTCCATTCTCTGATCTTCTTCTTCCTGTCTCCTCCATTCTCTGATCTTCTCTTCTTCCTGACTCCTCCATTCTCTGATCTTCTCTTCTTCCTGTCTCCTCCATTCTCTGATCTTCTCTTCTTCCTGTCTCCTCCATTCTCTGATCTTCTATTCTTCCTGTCTCCTCCATTCTCTGATCATCTTCCTGTCTCCTCCATTCTCTGATCTTCTCTTCTTCCCGTCTCCTCCATTCTCTGATCTTCTTCCTGTCTCCTCCATTCTCTGATCTTCTTCTTCCTGTCTCCTCCATTCTCTGGTCTTCTCTTCTTCCTGTCTCCTCCATTCTCTGACCTTCTCTTCTTCCTGTCTCCTCCATTCTCTAATCTTCTCTTCTTCCTGACTCCTCCATTCTCTGATCTTCTCTTCTTCCTGTCTCCTCCATTCTCTGATCTTCTCTTCTTCCTGTCTCCTCCATTCTCTGATCTTCTCTTCTTCCTGTCTCCTCCATTCTCTAATCTTCTCTTCTTCCTGACTCCTCCATTCTCTGATCTTCTCTTCTTCCCGTCTCCTCCATTCTCTGATCTTCTTCCTGTCTCCTCCATTCTCTGATCTTCTTCTTCCTGACTCCTCCATTCTCTGATCTTCTTCTTCCTGTCTCCTCCATTCTCTGGTCTTCTCTTCTTCCAGTCTCCTCCATTCTCTGATCTTCTCTTCTTCCTGACTCCTCCATTCTCTGATCTTCTTCTTCCTGTCTCCTCCATTCTCTGGTCTTCTCTTCTTACTGTCTCCTCCATTTTTTGATCTTCTCTTCTTCCTGTCTCCTCCATTCTCTGATCTTCTCTTCTTCCTGTCTCCTCCATTCTCTGATCTTCTTCCTGTCTCCTCCATACTCTGATCTTCTTCTTCCTGTCTCCTCCATTCTCTGATCTTCTTCCTGTCTCCTCCATACTCTGATCTTCTTCTTCCTGTCTCCTCCATTCTCTGATCTTCTTCTTCCTGTCTCCTCCATTCTCTGATCTTCTCTTCTTCCTGACTCCTCCATTCTCTGATCTTCTCTTCTTCCTGTCTCTTCCATTCTCTGATCTTCTTCCTGTCTCCTCCATTCTCTGATCTTCTTCCTGTCTCCTCCATTCTCTGATCTTCTCTTCTTCCTGTCCCCTCCATTCTCTGATCTTCTCTTCTTCCTGTCTCCTCCATTTTCTGATCTTCTCTTCCTTCTGTCTCCTCCATTCTCTCATCATCTTCCTGTCTCCTCCATTCTCTGTTCTTCTTCTTCCTGTCTCCTCCATTCTCTGATCTTCTCTTCTTCCTGTCTCCTCCATTTTCTGATCTTCTCTTCCTTCTGTCTCCTCCATTCTCTCATCTTCTTCCTGTCTCCTCCATTCTCTGATCTTCTTCTTCCTGTCTCCTCCATTCTCTGGTCTTCTCTTCTTCCTGTCTCCTCCATTCTCTGATCTTCTCTTCTTCCTGACTCCTCCATTCTCTGATCTTCTTCTTCCTGTCTCCTCCATTCTCTGGTCTTCTCTTCTTACTGTCTCCTCCATTCTCTGATCTTCTCTTCTTCCTGTCTCCTCCATTCTCTGATCTTCTCTTCTTCCTGTCTCCTCCATACTCTGATCTTCTTCTTCCTGTCTCCTCCATTCTCTGATCTTCTTCTTCCTGTCTCCTCCATTCTCTGATCTTCTTCTTCCTGACTCCTCCATTCTCTGATCTTCTCTTCTTCCTGACTCCTCCATTCTCTGATCTTCTCTTCTTCCTGTCTCTTCCATTCTCTGATCTTCTTCCTGTCTCCTCCATTCTCTGATCTTCTCTTCTTCCTGTCTCCTCCATTCTCTGATCTTCTCTTCTTCCTGTCTCCTCCATTCTCTGATCTTCTCTTCTTCCTGTCTCCTCCATTCTCTGATCTTCTTCCTGTCTCCTCCATTCTCTGATCTTCTTCCTGTCTCCTCCATTCTCTGATCTTCTCTTCTTCCTGTCTCCTCCATTCTCTGATCTTCTCTTCTTCCTGTCTCCTCCATTCTCTGATCATCTTCCTGTCTCCTCCATTCTCTGATCTTCTCTTCTTCCTGTCTCCTCCATTTTCTGATCTTCTCTTCCTTCTGTCTCCTCCATTCTCTGATTATCTTCCTGTCTCCTCCATTCTCTGATCTTCTTCTTCCTGTCTCCTCCATTCTCTGATCTTCTCTTCTTCCTGACTCCTCCATTCTCTGATCTTCTTCTTCCTGTCTCCTCCATTCTCTGATCTTCTTCTTCCTGTCTCCTCCATTCTCTGGTCTTCTCTTCTTCCTGTCTCCTCCATTCTCTGATCTTCTCTTCTTCCTGTCTCCTCCATTCTCTGATCTTCTCTTCTTCCTGTCTCCTCCATACTCTGATCTTCTTCTTCCTGTCTCCTCCATTCTCTGATCTTCTTCTTCCTGTCTCCTCCATTCTCTGATCTTCTTCTTCCTGTCTCCTCCATTCTCTGATCTTCTCTTCTTCCTGTCTCCTCCATTCTCTGATCTTCTCTTCTTCCTGTCTCCTCCATTCTCTGATCTTCTCTTCTTCCTGTCTCCTCCATTCTCTGATCTTCTCTTCTTCCTGACTCCTCCATTCTCTGATCTTCTTCTTCCTGTCTCCTCCATTCTCTGATCTTCTTCTTCCTGTCTCCTCCATTCTCTGGTCTTCTCTTCTTCCTGTCTCCTCCATTCTCTGATCTTCTCTTCTTCCTGTCTCCTCCATTCTCTGATCTTCTCTTCTTCCTGTCTCCTCCATACTCTGATCTTCTTCTTCCTGTCTCCTCCATTCTCTGATCTTCTTCTTCCTGTCTCCTCCATTCTCTGATCTTCTTCTTCCTGACTCCTCCATTCTCTGATCTTCTCTTCTTCCTGACTCCTCCATTCTCTGATCTTCTCTTCTTCCTGTCTCTTCCATTCTCTGATCTTCTTCCTGTCTCCTCCATTCTCTGATCTTCTCTTCTTCCTGTCTCCTCCATTCTCTGATCTTCTCTTCTTCCTGTCTCCTCCATTCTCTGATCTTCTCTTCTTCCTGTCTCCTCCATTTTCTGATCTTCTCTTCCTTCTGTCTCCTCCATTCTCTCATCATCTTCCTGACTCCTCCATTCTCTCATCATCTTCCTGTCTCCTCCATTCTCTGTTCTTCTCTTCTTCCGGTCTCCCTCCTCCATTCTCTGATCTTCTTCTTCCTGTCTCCTCCATTCTCTGATCTTCTCTTCTTCCTGTCTCCTCCATTCTCTGATCTTCTCTTCTTCCTGACTCCTCCATTTTCTGATCTTCTCTTCTTCCTGTCTCCTCCATTCTCTGTTCTTCTCTTCTTCCGGTCTCCCTCCTCCGTTCTTTGATCATCCTTTCTTCCTCTTTTCTCCATCTTCGATCTCCTGTACTTTCTCATTCCTCCATTTTGTAGCCATATTTTCCATGTGTATAAATATGCTTTTCTCTCTTTGGACCAGGAGTGTGTTGCCCTATGTGATGTCCCGTCCTCATTTGTCCCCACTGTTACGGCTATCACCAGTAGTCAGGACCTCCAGTGGCTGGTCACTCCTGCTCTTATCTCCTCCATGGCTCAATCCCAACCAACACCTGGACCATCAATTGACCCTTATGACCTGCCGGGCCCCAGCTACGCCTCGCCTTCTGGGTCATTGTATGGTACTGCTCAGCCTGCTGCTTCCTCCTCTGGACAGGAGGAAACTCGACCTACAAGACCTAGGAAAAGACCTAGAGAAGAAGCAGTAAGTAGCATATATATATAGAATAGTCATCTATAAAATATTTGTATGACCCCATTTACAAGACATCTCTCTATGTACAGCTGACCCCAGAGGAAGAGGAAAAGAGGCGAGTGCGGCGGGAGAGGAACAAATTAGCTGCTGCCAAATGCAGAAACAGGAGACGAGAGCTGACGGACAGATTGCAGAATGTAAGAGACAACGATTTATTTACTGCGAGCCAGGTTCCCCCACTTTACCTACATGTGTGACCCCTAAGGAGGCCGTTTCTCACCACATTCAAGAACTTTCCTGTTTTTGAATGAATACATCTATTGTTTCCGTCCAGAGGCTCATACCTGTGCTCATCTAGTCCTGACACAGCTGAGGGTTTGTTACAATGTGTCAATGCAGGTACGACTGGAGTTCTGGAGCAGGGAGATATTTGTGGAGCGGCTATATTTATTGTAACAAATCCAACAGCAGTGAGCAGAACTTGGTCAGGATGGGTTTCAAGCCGATAAATATAAACAATGACTATTTCTGTTTTCAGACAGGAAGCAGAGATCTTGAAAATGATGAGAAATGGAAACCTAAGTCTCGTATGTACATGTCATTATTGGAGATTAAGCTTAGTTTACAGCCATTATGGGGTCTGTAGAGCCTTTGTTTAGTAATCTTATGATATAAAGTCACATGAAAACGTAAGAGCCCCCACGTCAATCTCATCTCAGTATCTGCTCCTCAGTCACAAAATATAAAGATAAAGGAGATGAAATGACTAAAATCAAGAACAAACACTGGACAATATTATTACACCAATTAACCCAAACTAGAACATCACCACCATGCTTTACACTGCAGGTATTAGCATCTTCTAGTATGTCCGAGAGGAGTAAATAGCACGGCACATCAACGCAAAACGTCCGTCTGTCGGATCTCAGGGAGGGGCCCTGCCAACCCCGCATTTAATGTCTTGTTTTGGAGTTGCATTAAAGGGAAAATAAAGATATGAAAAGAATGGGGCGAGTGGCGCTGTCCTGAGCCGGCACGGAGTTCCAGGGCGGGAGCGATGCATGTCGGCGGCTGATAGCGAGATGTAGAGTACGAGTGGCGCTGTCCTGAGCCGGCACGGAGTTCCAGGGCGGGAGCGATGCATGTCGGCGGCTGATAGCGAGATGTAGAGTACGAGCGGCGAGTGGCGCTGTCCTGTGCCGGCACAGAGTTCCAGGGCGGGAGCGATGCATGTCGGCGGCTGATAGCGAGATGTAGAGTACGAGCGGCGAGTGGCGCTGTCCTGAGCCGGCACAGAGTTCCAGGGCGGGAGCGATGCATGTCGGCGGCTGATAGCGAGATGTAGAGTACGAGCGGCGAGTGGCGCTGTCCTGTGCCGGCACAGAGTTCCAGGGCGGGAGCGATGCATGTCGGCGGCTGATAGCGAGATGTAGAGTACGAGCGGCGAGTGGCGCTGTCCTGAGCCGGCACAGAGTTCCAGGGCGGGAGCGATGCATGTCGGCGGCTGATAGCGAGATGTAGAGTACGAGCGGCGAGTGGCGCTGTCCTGAGCCGGCACGGAGTTCCAGGGCGGGAGCGATGCATGTCGGCGGCTGATAGCGAGATGTAGAGTACGAGCGGCGAGTGGCGCTGTCCTGTGCCGGCACAGAGTTCCAGGGCGGGAGCGATGCATGTCGGCGGCTGATAGCGAGATGTAGAGTACGAGCGGCGAGTGGCGCTGTCCTGAGCCGGCACAGAGTTCCAGGGCGGGAGCGATGCATGTCGGCGGCTGATAGCGAGATGTAGAGTACGAGCGGCGAGTGGCGCTGTCCTGTGCCGGCACAGAGTTCCAGGGCGGGAGCGATGCATGTCGGCGGCTGATAGCGAGATGTAGAGTACGAGCGGCGAGTGGCGCTGTCCTGTGCCGGCACGGAGTTCCAGGGCGGGAGCGATGCATGTCGGCGGCTGATAGCGAGATGTAGAGTACGAGCGGCGAGTGGCGCTGTCCTGAGCCGGCACGGAGTTCCAGGGCGGGAGCGATGCATGTCGGCGGCTGATAGCGAGATGTAGAGTACGAGCGGCGAGTGGCGCTGTCCTGAGCCGGCACGGAGTTCCAGGGCGGGAGCGATGCATGTCGGCGGCTGATAGCGAGATGTAGAGTACGAGCGGCGAGTGGCGCTGTCCTGTGCCGGCACGGAGTTCCAGGGCGGGAGGCATTGACTTTACCCTTTGGTACATTTGCACTGAGCTTGTTGAATGTCAGACGCACAAAGCTAAATAAGTGCAAAACGAGGTGTAGTATCAGGTTCTTCTGGTGAAATGCTGTCTGTTGTTCTCACGTCTCCTGGTCCTGTGGTTACGTGACACGATCACCGCCATGCTTTACACTGCAGGTGTCAGGTTCTTCTGGTGAAATGCTGTCTGTGGTTCTCACGTCTCCTGGTCCTGTGGTTACGTGACACGATCACCGCCATGCTTTACACTGCAGGTGTCAGGTTCTTCTGGTGAAATGCTGTCTGTGGTTCTCACGTCTCCTGGTCCTGTGGTTACGTGACACGTTCACCACCATGCTTTACACTGCAGGTGTCAGGTTCTTCTGGTGAAATGCTGTCTGTGGTTCTCACGTCTCCTGGTCCTGTGGTTACGTGACACGTTCACCACCATGCTTTACACTGCAGGTGTCAGGTTCTTCTGGTGAAATGCTGTCTGTGGTTCTCACGTCTCCTGGTCCTGTGGTTACGTGACACGTTCACCACCATGCTTTACACTGCAGGTGTCAGGTTCTTCTGGTGAAATGCTGTCTGTGGTTCTCACGTCTCCTGGTCCTGTGGTTACGTGACACGTTCACCACCATGCTTTACACTGCAGGTGTCAGGTTCTTCTGGTGAAATGCTGTCTGTGGTTCTCACGTCTCCTGGTCCTGTGGTTACGTGACACGTTCACCACCATGCTTTACACTGCAGGTGTCAGGTTCTTCTGGTGAAATGCTGTCTGTGGTTCTCACGTCTCCTGGTCCTGTGGTTACGTGACACGTTCACCACCATGCTTTACACTGCAGGTGTCAGGTTCTTCTGGTGAAATGCTGTCTGTGGCTCTCACATGTCTCCTGGTCCTGTGGTTACGTGACTCGTTCACCACCATACTTTACACTGCAGGTGTCAGGTTCTTCTGGTGAAGTGCTGTCTGTGGCTCTCACATGTCTCCTGGTCCTGTGGTTACGTGACACATTCACCACCATGCTTTACACTGCAGGTGTCAGGTTCTTCTGGTGAAATGCTGTCTGTGGCTCTCACATGTCTCCTCGTCCTGTGGTTACGTGACACGTTCACCACCATTCTTTACACTGCAGGTGTCAGGTTCTTCTGGTGAAATGCTGTCTGTGGATCTCACGTCTCCTGGTTCTGTGGTTACGTGACTCATTCACCACCATGCTTTACACTGCAGGTGTCAGGTTCTTCTGGTGAAGTGCTGTCTGTGGCTCTCACGTCTCCTGGTCCTGTGGTTACGTGATACGTTCACCACCATGCTTTACACTCCAGGTGTCAGGTTCTTCTGGTGAAATGCTGTCTGTGGCTCTCACGTCTCCTGGTTCTGTGGTTACGTGACTCGTTCACCACCATGCTTTACACTCCAGGTGTGAGGTTCTTCTGGTGAAAGGCTGCCTGTGGCTCTCACATGTCTCCTGGTCATGTGGTTACGTGACACGTTTACCACCATGCTTTACACTGTAGGTGTCAGGTTCTTCTGGTGAAATGCTGCCTGTGGTTCTCACATGCCTCTTGGTCCTGGGGCCACATGACTCGTTCACCACCATGCTTTACACTGCAGGTGTCAGGTTCTTCTGGTGAAGTGCTGTCTGTGGCTCTCACGTCTCCTGGTCCTGTGGTTAAGTCACACGTTCACCACCATGCTTTACACTGCAGGTGTCAGGTTCTTCTGGTGAAGTGCTGTCTGTGGCTCTTACATGTCTCCTGGTCCTGTGGTTACGTGACACGTTCACCACCATGCTTTATACTGCAGGTGTCAGGTTCTTCTGGTGAAATGCTGTCTGTGGCTCTCACATGTCTCCTGGTCCTGTGGTTACGTGACACATTCACCACCATGCTTTACACTGCAGGTGTGAGGTTCTTCTGGTGAAATGCTGTCTGTGGCTCTCACATGTCTCCTGGTCCTGTGGTTACGTGACACGTTCACCACCATGCTTTACACTGCAGGTGTCAGGTTCTTCTGGTGAAATGCTGTCTGTGGCTCTCACATGTCTCCTCGTCCTGTGGTTACGTGACACGTTCACCACCATGCATTACACTGCAGGTGTCAGGTTCTTCTGGTGAAATGCTGTCTGTGGATCTCACGTCTCCTGGTTCTGTGGTTACGTTACTCATTCACCACCATGCTTTACACTGCAGGTGTCAGGTTCTTCTGGTGAAGTGCTGTCTGTGGCTCTCACGTCTCCTGTGGTTACGTGATACGTTCACCACAATGCTTTACACTCCAGGTGTCAGGTTCTTCTGGTGAAATGCTGTCTGTGGCTCTCACGTCTCCTGGTTCTGTGGTTACGTGACTCATTCACCACCATGCTTTACACTCCAGGTGTGAGGTTCTTCTGGTGAAAGGCTGCCTGTGGCTCTCACATGTCTCCTGGTCATGTGGTTACGTGACACGTTTACCACCATGCTTTACACTGTAGGTGTCAGGTTCTTCTGGTGAAATGCTGCCTGTGGTTCTCACATGCCTCTTGGTCCTGGGGCCACATTACTCGTTCACCACCATGCTTTACACTGCAGGTGTCAGGTTCTTCTGGTGAAATGCTGCCTGTGGTTCTCACATGCCTCTTGGTCCTGTGGTTACATGACTTGTTCACCACCATGGTTTACACTGCAGGTGTGAGGTTCTTCTGGTGAAATGCTGTCTGTGGCTCTCGCATGTCTCCTGGTCCTGTGGTTACATGACTCGTTCACCACCATGCTTTACACTGCAGGTGTGAGGTTCTTCTGGTTAAATGCTGCCTGTGGTTCTCACATGCCTCCTGGTCCTGGGGCCACATGACTTTCCTCTTCTGTCTAGAGCACATTGTTCCAGAAGTCCTGCTGTGTCCACTGACAGCCTGTGTGCTCTCCTCTCTATCTACACTATGATACTGACAGCCTGTGTGCTCTCCTCCCTATCTACACTATGATACTGACAGCCTGTGTGCTCTCCTCCCTATCTACACTATGATACTGACAGCCTGTGTGCTCTCCTCCCTATCTACACTATGATACTGACAGCCTGTGTGCTCTCCTCCCTATCTACACTATGATACTGACAGCTTGTGTGCTCTCCTCCCTATCTACACTATGATACTGACAGCCTGTGTGCTCTCCTCCCTATCTACACTATGATACTGACAGCCTGTGTGCTCTCCTCTCTATCTACACTATGATGCTGACAGCTTGTGTGCTCTCCTCCCTATCTACACTATGATACTGACAGCCTGTGTGCTCTCCTCTCTATCTACACTATGATACTGACAGCCTGTGTGCTCTCCTCTCTATCTACACTATGATGCTGACAGCTTGTGTGCTCTCCTCCCTATCTACACTATGATACTGACAGCCTGTGTGCTCTCCTCTCTATCTACACTATGATACTGACAGCCTGTGTGCTCTCCTCCCTATCTACACTATGATACTGACAGCTTGTGTGCTCTCTTCCCTATCTACACTATGATACTGACAGCTTGTGTGCTCTCCTCCCTATCTACACTATGATACTGACAGCCTGTGTGCTCTCCTCCCTATCTACACTATGATACTGACAGCCTGTGTGCTCTCCTCTCTATCTACACTATGATGCTGACAGCCTGTGTGCTCTCCTCCCTATCTACACTATGATACTGACAGCCTGTGTGCTCTCCTCTCTATCTACACTATGATGCTGACAGCCTGTGTGCTCTCCTCTCTATCTACACTATGATGCTGACAGCCTGTGTGCTCTCCTCTCTATCTACACTATGATACTGACAGCCTGTGTGCTCTCCTCTCTATCTACACTATGATGCTGACAGCCTGTGTGCTCTCCTCTCTATCTACACTATGATGCTGACAGCCTGTGTGCTCTCCTCTCTATCTACACTATGATACTGACAGCCTGTGTGCTCTTCTCTCTATCTACACTATGATGCTGACAGCCTGTGTGCTCTCCTCTCTATCTACACTATGATGCTGACAGCCTGTGTGCTCTCCTCCCTATCTACACTATGATACTGACAGCTTGTGTGCTCTCCTCCCTATCTACACTATGATACTGACAGCTTGTGTGCTCTCCTCCCCATCTACACTATGATACTGACAGCCTGTGTGCTCTCCTCTCTATCTACACTATGATGCTGACAGCCTGTGTGCTCTCCTCTCTATCTACACTATGATACTGACAGCCTGTGTGCTCTTCTCTCTATCTACACTATGATGCTGACAGCCTGTGTACTCTCCTCCCTATCTACACTACGATACTGACAGCCTGTGTGCTCTCCTCCCTATCTACACTATGATGCTGACAGCCTGTGTGCTCTCCTCTCTATCTACACTATGATACTGACAGCCTGTGTGCTCTCCTCCCTATCTACACTATGATGCTGACAGCCTGTGTGCTCTCCTCTCTATCTACACTATGATACTGACAGCCTGTGTGCTCTCCTCCCTATCTACACTATGATGCTGACAGCCTGTGTGCTCTCCTCTCTATCTACACTATGATGCTGACAGCCTGTGTGCTCTCCTCTCTATCTACACTATGATGCTGACAGCCTGTGTGCTCTCCTCCCTATCTACACTATGATACTGACAGCTTGTGTGCTCTCCTCCCTATCTACACTATGATACTGACAGCCTGTGTGCTCTCCTCTCTATCTACACTATGATGCTGACAGCCTGTGTGCTCTTCTCTCTATCTACACTATGATACTGACAGCCTGTGTGCTCTCCTCTCTATCTACACTATGATACTGACAGCCTGTGTGCTCTCCTCCCTATCTACACTATGATGCTGACAGCCTGTGTGCTCTCCTCTCTATCTACACTATGATGCTGACAGCCTGTGTGCTCTCCTCTCTATCTACACTATGATGCTGACAGCCTGTGTGCTCTCCTCTCTATCTACACTATGATACTGACAGCCTGTGTGCTCTCCTCTCTATCTACACTATGATGCTGACAGCCTGTGTGCTCTCCTCTCTATCTACACTATGATGCTGACAGCCTGTGTGCTCTCCTCCCTATCTACACTATGATGCTGACAGCCTGTGTGCTCTCCTCTCTATCTACACTATGATGCTGACAGCCTGTGTGCTCTTCTCTCTATCTACACTATTCAACCCGCATCCCTAAAAAGGAATTAAAAGGATGTATGTACCTTAAAATGTTAGCAGTGAATACTGCACTCTATTCCGCAAAAAACAAGCCTTCACAGTGGCATCAACAGAAAGAAAGTTCTAGATCTTGAAGTCCGGCGACATAAAAACAAATTATTTTCTAAAAACGTATTTTATTAGAAATAGAAATGTGGTATCGCTGTAATTGTATCGACCCAGAGAATAAAGTTAACAAGTCATTTATACCGCACAGTGAACGCTGTAAAAGTAAATCCCCAAAACAGTGGCGGAATTGCTTTATATATATTTTTTGTTTATAAATCCCCACTCAAAACTTTTTATAAACTTACTCGATACATTATCTCTACCACAAAATGGAGACATAAAAACAAGCCCCCAGTTACGTCTGATGAAAAAAACAAAACGCTGGGCCTTAAGTGGTTGAGGTCGTGATGAATTTGGGGGGCACTTACTTATTCCACAGGAGAGGGGCGATCTGTGAAGTTTATTATTATTGTACCGTCAGTTTGTTCTCTTTATATTCTGTGACTGAGATGGAAAAGAATAAAGGAGCCTCCATGGGGGGTACTAACTTTTCCACACGACAATAGACTGAGGTGATGACCCTGCAGGTGGGTCTAATGGTATTTAGCAAAGTGCCCACTAGGCGGAGCGATCCTCTCTATGTTCATTCTCTAGACTCGTGGCCGCCATTGTGGTTGCCCCCTGAGCGTGTAACGCTGGCGCCATAGATGGGAAGATTCTCCGCAATGTGGCGAGTGTCCGTTCTATGTATGCTGGAATGCTCATTAGGAAAGGGTCAAACGCAAAGAGATGACCCCCATCGTGGAGGGTGGATGCTGGAAATTTGGTCCCTTGTATTCTGCTACCTGGATAATTGGATCATTTACTCTAACAATGGGGCAGATTCCATAATCAGAGCCGATATAATTCTTATAATGAACGGCCGGTGCGGGGCGACGTCTCCCTACAACGTAAGAAAAGACAGCGAATTGTTCCGTTGTTAGTTTGCACATGTGGAATGATTCCCTCCATCTTGCAGGAGACGGACCTCTTAGAGGAGGAAAAGTCCAACCTTGAGGCGGAGATTGACGAGCTGCGCAGACAGAAGGAGCAGCTGGAATTTGCACTTCTCTCCCACCGATCAGGATGCAAACTGCCCTATGAGGAGCCTGACCCTCCCCAGACAGAGCCAGCCACATCCTTCCCTCACGGCGGACTGCTGCCCTCGTATCCACCCCAGCCGGAGGTATCATTCCCTGTCTGTTTGCCCCCACTCCCGGACTCAGACTGTACCACCAGCGCTGGATCTTACACATCTTCATTTGTGTTCACCTCCCCAGAGGGAGGAGCCTGTGGAAGCCACTACCAGCGCAGCAGCGGAAGTGACCGCTCGTCCTCTGACTCGCTCAGCTCACCCTCACTCCTGGCACTCTGAGACATAACCTCCGCCTCTCACTCCTGGCGCTCTGAGGCCTCACCTCCTCCTCCACTCACTCCTGGTGCTCTGAGACATAACCTCCTCCCCCCCTCACCCTCACTCCTGGCGCTATGAGACATAACTTCCTCCTCCCCTCACCCTCACTCCTGGCCCTCTGAGACATAACTTCCTCCTCCCCTCACCCTCACTCCTGGCGCTCTGAGACATAACTTCCTCCTCCCCTCACCCTCACTCCTGACGCTCTGAGACATAACCTCCTCCTCCCCTCACCCTCTCTCCTGGCACTCTGTGACATAACTTCCACCCCTCACTCCTGGCGCTCTGAGACATCACCTCCTCCTCCCCTCACCCTCACTCCTGGCGCTCTGAGACATAACCTCCTCCTCCCCTCACCCCTGGCACTCTGAGACATAACCTCCTCCTCCCCTCACCCTCACTCCTGGCGCTCTGAGACTTAACCTCCTCCTCCCCTCACCCTCACTCCTTGCGCTCTGAGACTTAACCTCCTCCTCCCCTCACCCTCACTCCTGGCGCTCTGAGACATCACCTCCTCCTCCCCTCACCCTCACTCCTGGCACTCTGAGACATAACCTCCTCCTCCCCTCACCTTCACTCCTGGCACTCTGAGACTTAACCTCCTCCTCCCCTCACCCTCACTCCTGGCGCTCTGAGACATCACCTCCTCCTCCCCTCACCCTCACTCCTGGCACTCTGAGACTTAACCTCCTCCTCCCCTCACCCTCACTCCTGGCGCTCTGAGACATCACCTCCTCCTCCCCTCACTCCTGGCACTCTGAGACATAACCTCCTCCTCCCCTCACCCTCACTCCTGGCGCTCTGAGACTTAACCTCCTCCTCCCCTCACCCTCACTCCTGGAGCTCTGAGACATCACCTCCTCCTCCCCTCACCCTCACCCCTGGCACTCTGAGACATAACCTCCTCCTCCCCTCACCCTCACTCCTGGCACTCTGAGACATAACCTCCTCCTCCGTTTATTCCATCTGCTCCTCTTCTGCTTCCTTTGTTATATTTGTGCTTGTTCTGCTCCACATTATTTCCATCATGCTTTGCTCTTCTAGGGGCGTGATGCTCCCTCTGGTCTTTTGGGTGGCGGTGGCGCATTGGAAGCTCATTTCATTGCCCCTCCCCCTCTCGGAAGTGTGCGGTGGGCTGAGCGCAGTCAAGAAAATTTCGCCATCTACATTCCACTTTAACGACCAGCCCAGGACCAGGATCTCTACGACCATTGCTGTGATATGGGATGTCGGGGGCATGCAGGAAGGGTTGCCGGATACTGAGTGCAGTACACCATCTGACCTCTCTTCTGTCAGGGGCGCTGCTGCTGAGCCTATAACGACTTCCCTTCTACTGTGAGAGGAGAGAATAGCGAGCAGATCATGTTCTGATGGAAGGTTCCGGACGCTGTTGTCACCCTCTGTTGGGTGTTTGATGTCATAGACTCTGCTTGGTTTGTCACTGTATATCAGCCTCCACCCCCGCACCTATAGCTCTGCCCATATATGATGAGACTGTATACAGTGTGCACTCCATTGTATATCTGTCGTATTTGTATGAGGATGTATATGGCGGCGGGCGGCTCCATGCACAGCTGTGGCCCCTGTGTATACAGATAGTTCACAATATATTTTTGATGCTATATATATTTTTATATATGGAAGTATTTATATACAAATCTATATATCCTGAGGCCATGAAATGCGCTGGATCCTGCCGTCCTCTCCCAGGACTGAGTGCATGACGGAGCAGGACCGCGGTGCAGCCATCGTTCTGCCGCTCTGTGGAGACGGGGAGGGTGTCAGCAGACCGACCAGAAGAAATGTAAGGAACCTGATGACACCTCCCCTCTCATTCCTGTCAGCGGCAGTGTTGTCATAGGGATCCAGATAGCCATCTACATCAATATCTACATCCAGCTCTGACGTGTGGACATTGATGGTGAATGTCTCAGTGGTGCAGCCTCACTATTTGGGCCTAAGGCTCTGTTCACACGCACTAGTTTCAGGTGTAATTCGGGTTTTACGCCTAGAATTACGCCAGAAAAAACGCCCCTAATACGCCTACAAATATCTGGCCGTTGCTTTCAATGGATATTACGATGTTCTGTTCCCACGAGCCTTTATTTTACGCGTCGCTGTCAAAATACGGCGCGTAAAATGACGGCTCGTCAAAAGAAGTGCAGGACATTTCTTGGGACGTTTTTGGAGGTGTTTTTCATTGACCTTATAAAAAACAGCTCCAAAAACGTCCGTAAAAAATGCCGCAAAAAACGCGAGTGGCTTAAAAAAACGTCTGAGAATCAGGAGCTGTTTTGGCGTGAAGCTCCTCCGTATTTTCAGACGTTTCTGGTCACTGCGTGTGAACAGAGCCTGAAACTTCCAGCGCTCTGAGCAGAGATGAGGAGGAGTTGTCACATTTCACTAGAGGCCCGTCCTCCACGTTCTCTGCTCCGTCTCCTGACATCCTCCTATACGGTCCAGACAGCCATGGCACCTACAGCGTGGAGAACACCGGCCGCGTGTCGGCTCCGTCCATGTGAACAGTCCACGAGGCTGGGAAAAGCCACTGGACACCGGCGGACCCCCATGAGGAGCGCTCACATTCATGGTCAGGACCCCTAATGTCTGGACCACTGATCCTGATCGCACCTTCCCAAACAGGCGAGGGGGAGGGGCTGCCGTGCGCGTAGTCCCTGTGCTCGTGGTGGACGTACAATCTATAGAGAATTTATTATATATTATATCTATTTTTTGATTTTATTATAGTTTATGTCTTTATTGAACGTGACCAATAAACTGCAAGAAACAAAAGGAGTCTCCGCCTCGTTCTTGTGTGACCTCCATGACCCCACCCCACAAAGGCGCTCGTCTGGGGTTATTCCAACTAATTCACTGCAGAAACAGAGGCTACTCCACCTGCGGCTCCAAGGGAATAAGGCAGCAGGGGGCAGTAACTGCTATAAAGAGAATATGGAGATACTGCCCCCTGCTGCCTCCTCCAGTAACTGCTATACAGAGAATATGGAGATACTGCCCCCTGCTGCCCTCTCCAGTAACTGCTATAAAGAGAATATGGAGATACTGCCCCCTGCTGCCCTCTCCAGTAACTGCTACACAGAGAATATGGAGATACTTCCCCCTGATGCCCTCTCCAGTAACTGCTATACAGAGAATATGGAGATACTGCCCCCTGCTGCCCTCTCCAGTAACTGCTATAAAGAGAATATGGAGATACTGCCCCTTGCTGCCCTCTCCAGTAACTGCTACACAGAGAATATGGAGATACTTCCCCCTGATGCCCTCTCCAGTAACTGCTATACAGAGAATATGGAGATACTGCCCCCTGCTGCCCTCTCCAGTAACTGCTACACAGAGAATATGGAGATACTGCCCCCTGATGCCTCCTCCAGTAACTGCTACACAGAGAATATGGAGATACTGCCCCCTGCTGCCTCCTCCAGTAACTGCTACACAGAGAATATAGAGATACTGCCCCCTGCTGCCTCCTCCAGTAACTGCTATACAGAGAATATGGAGATACTGCCCCCTGCTGCCCTCTCCAGTAACTGCTACACAGAGAATATGGAGATACTTCCCCTGATGCCCTCTCCAGTAACTGCTGTACAGAGAATATGGAGATACTGCCCCCTGCTGCCTCCTCCAGTTACTGCTACACAGAGAATATGGAGATACTGCCCCCTGCTGCCTCCTCCAGTAACTGCTATACAGAGACTATGGAGATACTGCCCCCTGATGCCTCCTCCAGTAACTGCTACACAGAGAATATGGAGATACTGCCCCCTGCTGCCTCCTCCAGTAACTGCTATACAGAGAATATGGAGATACTGCCCCCTGCTGGCTCCTCCAGTAACTGCTATACAGAGACTATGGAGATACTGCCCCCTGATGCCTCCTCCAGTAACTGCTACACAGAGAATATGGAGATACTGCCCCCTGCTGCCTCCTCCAGTTACTGCTACACAGAGAATATGGAGATACTTCCCCCTGATGCCCTCTCCAGTAACTGCTGTACAGAGAATATGGAGATACTGCCCCCTGCTGCCTCCTCCAGTAACTGCTACACAGAGACTATGGAGATACTGCCCCCTGATGCCTCCTCCAGTAACTGCTACACAGAGAATATGGAGATACTGCCCCCTGCTGCCTCCTCCAGTAACTGCTATACAGAGAATATGGAGATACTGCCCCCTGATGCCTCCTCCAGTAACTGCTACACAGAGAATATGGAGATACTGCCCCCTGCTGCCTCCTCCAGTAACTGCTATACAGAGAATATGGAGATACTGCCCCCTGATGCCTCCTCCAGTAACTGCTACACAGAGAATATGGAGATACTGCCCCCTGCTGCGTCCTCCAGTAACTGCTATACAGAGAATATGGAGATACTGCCCCCTGCTGGCTCCTCCAGTAACTGCTATACAGAGACTATGGAGATACTGCCCCCTGCTGCCTCCTCCAGTTACTGCTACACAGAGAATATGGAGATACTTCCCCCTGATGCCCTCTCCAGTAACTGCTATACAGAGAATATGGAGATACTGCCCCCTGCTGCCTCCTCCAGTAACTGCTATACAGAGACTATGGAGATACTGCCCCCTGCTGCCTCCTCCAGTAACTGCTACACAGAGACTATGGAGATACTGCCCCCTGCTGCCCTCTCCAGTAACTGCTATACAGAGAATATGGAGATACTGCCCCCTGCTGCCCTCTCCAGTAACTGCTATACAGAGAATATGGAGATACTGCCCCCTGATGCCCTCTCCAGTAACTGCAATACAGAGAATATGGAGATACTGCCCCCTGCTGCCCTCTCCAGTAACTGCTATACAGAGACTATGGAGATACTGCCCCCTGCTGCCTCCTCCAGTAACTGCTACAGAGAATATGGAGATACTGCCCCCTGCTGCCCTCTCCAGTAACTGCAATACAGAGACTATGGAGATACTGCCCCCTGCTGCCCTCTCCAGTAACTGCTATACAGAGACTATGGAGATACTGCCCCCTGCTGCCCTCTCCAGTAACTGCTATACAGAGACTATGGAGATACTGCCCCCTGCTGCCCTCTCCAGTAACTGCTATACAGAGAATATGGAGATACTGCCCCCTGCTGCCCTCTCCAGTAACTGCTACACAGAGAATATGGAGTTACTGCCCCCTGCTGCCTCCTCCAGTAACTGCTATACAGAGAATATGGAGATACTGCCCCCTGCTGCCCTCTCCAGTAACTGCTATACAGACTATGGAGATACTGCCCCCTGCTGCCCTCTCCAGTAACTGCTATACAGAGAATATGGAGATACTGCCCCCTGCTGGCTCCTCCAGTAACTGCTATACAGAGAATATGGAGATACTGCCCCCTGCTGCCCTCTCCAGTAACTGCAATACAGAGACTATGGAGATACTGCCCCCTGCTGCCCTCTCCAGTAACTGCTATACAGAGACTATGGAGATACTGCCCCCTGCTGCCCCCTCCAGTAACTGCTATACAGAGAATATGGAGATACTTCTAGCCGGATACGAGCGCAACAAATCCCCGAGTTCTTCACCGAGGGAACAGAATGAAGAGGTGACAGAACAATCAACTGATTCCATTGGCCAAAGATCAAGTAAAAATCAACTTAACCCCTTCCTGACATGTCACGTATCCATACGCCAAAGCCGGGTAGCGGAAGTATGGAACGTTCTCACAGAGGGATCCCGCTCCATACGATGCCGGTGTAAAGTGCGCGATCCTGCTCCATGCGATGCAGATGTAACGAGCGCGATCCCGCTCCATGCGATGCCGGTGTAACGAGTGCGATCCCGCTCCATGCGATGCCGGTGTAACGAGCGCGATCCTGCTCCATGCGATGCCGATGTAACGAGCGCGATCCCGCTCCATGCGATGCCGGTGTAACGAGCGCGATCCCGCTCCATGCGATGCCGGTGTAACGAGTGCGATCCCGCTCCATGCGATGCCGGTGTCACTCTATTTTACAGCCGACACTTCAGAGTAACGAGCGCGAACCCCGCTCGTTTAACTCGCTAAATGCCACGGTTAATAGCGACTGCAGCCTTTAAAACATTAGAAAGAGGGGGGCGACCCCCTCTAACAGCTCATTGTGACCCCCGCAACGCAATCGTGGGGGGGGGGGCGATGGTTGCTATGGCTGCCTGGGGGTCTAATGAAGGCCCCCAGGTCCGCCATCTTTGTGCTCCTATTAAAGGGAATGTGTCGCTAGAATTATTTTTTTTTTCAGTTAAACTGTTAGTATATAAGTGATTACACATTGTTTTAATTTTTTTCATTTTTTCACAAGTCAGGAAATATTATATATTTAGATTCTAATTTATAACATTTCCATGTGCTGGTCACTAGATGGAGCAATTCCCAAAATTGCAGCATGGTCAATGTGGTAAAGCAACCTCCTTGCTTTATGCTGCAAATTTGGGGTAGACACTCGCTCTAGTGTCCTCACATAATCCCCCCTCTCTTATTCTGGCTAGTGCCAGGAGAAAGGAGGGGGTTGAATCTTCAAACCTCCTACACTGTGTGCCGCCATTTTCTGAGTGACTGCCCAGTGTAGGAGGATTAGATACAGGGCTCAGCAGACAGTATCACACCAACATAACAACCATCACATACACAAACATAACTTACCTGCTCCTGCCGCCGCTGCCGCCGCCGCTGCCGCCTCCGCTCCTATTCTTCGCGTCTTCGCTGCCTTGAACATATGGCCGGTTGCCGCAATCCGAAGTCGTCATCTTACTGTCCGGCAGCGGCTTCCGGTCCACATGAAAATGGCGCCGGATTTTGCTCTGCCAAAGACCTTCCTTTTGGTCTGTGTGGGAGTGGCGCATGCACCATTCCCACACAGACGGCGTACGCTGCAGAGAATGGAACGGCTCCTGTTCGCGTTCTCTATGGGGTTGTATGTGCCGTATTCCATCCCTGTATGTGCCGTATTCCATCTCTGTATGTGCCGTATTCCGTCTCTGTATGTGCTGTATTCCATCTCTGTATGTGTCGTATTCCATCTCTGTATGTGCCGTATTCCATCTCTGTATGTGCCGTATTCCATCTCTGTATGTGCCGTATTCCGTCTCTGTATGTGCCGTATTCCGTCTCTGTATGTGTCGTATTCCATCTCTGTATGTGCCGTATTCCATGTCTGTATGTGTCGTATTCCATCTCTGTATGTGCCGTATTCCATGTCTGTATGTGCCGTATTCCATGTCTGTATGTGCCGTATTCCATGTCTGTATGTGCCGTATTCCGTCTCTGTATGTGCCGTATTCCGTCTCTGTATGTGTCGTATTCCATCTCTGTATGTGTCGTATTCCATCTCTGTATGTGCCGTATTCCATCTCTGTATGTGCCGTATTCCATGTCTGTATGTGTCGTATTCCGTCTCTGTATGTGCCGTATTCCATGTCTGTATGTGCCGTATTCCATCCCTGTATGTGCCGTATTCCATCTCGGTATGTGCCGTATTCCATCTCTGTATGTGCCGTATTCCATGTCTGTATGTGCCGTATTCCATCTCTGTATGTGTCGTATTCCATGTCTGTATGTGCCGTATTCCGTCTCTGTATGTGCCGTATTCCATCTCTGTATGTGCCGTATTCCATCTCTGTATGTGCCGTATTCCATCTCTGTATGTGCCGTATTCCATGTCTGTATGTGCCGTATTCCATCTCTGTATGTGTCGTATTCCATGTCTGTATGTGCCGTATTCCGTCTCTGTATGTGCCGTATTCCGTCTCTGTATGTGTCGTATTCCATCTCTGTATGTGTCGTATTCCATCTCTGTATGTGTCGTATTCCATCCCTGTATGTGCCGTATTCCATCTCTGTATGTGCCGTATTCCGTCTCTGTATGTGCCGTATTCCATCTCTGTATGTGTCGTATTCCATCTCTGTATGTGCCGTATTCCATGTCTGTATGTGCCGTATTCCGTCTCTGTATGTGCCGTATTCCGTCTCTGTATGTGCCGTATTCCATCTCTGTATGTGTCGTATTCCATCTCTGTATGTGCCGTATTCCATCTCTGTATGTGCCGTATTCCATCCCTGTATGTGCCGTATTCCATCTCTGTATGTGCCGTATTCCGTCTCTGTATGTGCCGTATTCCGTCTCTGTATGTGCCGTATTCCGTCTCTGTATGTGCCGTATTCCGTCTCTGTATGTGCCGTATTCCGTCTCTGTATGTGTCGTATTCCGTCTCTGTATGTGTCGTATTCCATCTCTGTATGTGCCGTATTCCGTCTCTGTATGTGCCGTATTCCGTCTCTGTATGTGCCGTATTCCGTCTCTGTATGTGCCGTATTCCATCTCTGTATGTGCCGTATTCCATCTCTGTATGTGCCGTATTCCGTCTCTGTATGTGCCGTATTCCGTCTCTGTATGTGCCGTATTCCGTCTCTGTATGTGCCGTATTCCGTCTCTGTATGTGTCGTATTCCGTCTCTGTATGTGTCGTATTCCATCTCTGTATGTGCCGTATTCCATGTCTGTATGTGCCGTATTCCATGTCTGTATGTGCCGTATTCCGTCTCTGTATGTGCCGTATTCCGTCTCTGTATGTGCCGTATTCCATCTCTGTATGTGCCGTATTCCATGTCTGTATGTGCCGTATTCCATCTCTGTATGTGCCGTATTCCATGTCTGTATGTGCCGTATTCCATCTCTGTATGTGTCGTATTCCATCTCTGTATGTGCCGTATTCCATCTCTGTATGTGCCGTATTCCATCTCTGTATGTGCCGTATTCCATCTCTGTATGTGCCGTATTCCATCTCTGTATGTGCCGTATTCCATCTCTGTATGTGTCGTATTCCATGTCTGTATGTGCCGTATTCCATCTCTGTATGTGTCGTATTCCATCTCTGTATGTGCCGTATTCCATCTCTGTATGTGCCGTATTCCATCCCTGTATGTGCCGTATTCCATCTCTGTATGTGCCGTATTCCATCTCTGTATGTGCCGTATTCCATCTCTGTATGTGTTGTATTCCATCTCTGTATGGCTGGGTTCACACACTCCATTTACGGACGTAATTCGGGTGTTTTAACCTCGATTTACGTAAATACGCCTCCAACAGCTCCGTATTTTCAGGCGTATTGGACGTGTACGTGTGAACAAACCCTAAGTGTCGTTAATCGACACCTAGAGAGATGGAAAAAAAATGGCAGCCCTCATAGAGAAGTGAAAAGTAGAACACGAGAACACAAATAAATAAGATGTATTTTGATATCAAACTAAAAGAAATAACATATAAAAAAAGCGTTGCCTCCGGCCTGTCAGAATCACCTGGGTGAGGGGGATCCGGGGGGGGGGGGGGGGTCCGGGGGGGGGGTCTGGGGGGGTCCGGGGGGGGGGAGTCTGGGGGGACACCGCTTATAATTCTCTGGGTCTTAAGTTGGGAATAGTTTTAAGAAAGAGAGAGTCCGAGCTGACAGGAGGCCGACACTAAACTGCTGGAGGGGATGATGAGACTTTATGAGACTTTCTCCCGGAGGAGATTGATGAAGTCTAAGGCCGGGTTTACACGAGTGTGTGCATTTTGCGCGCTCCGTGTGTCATCCCCATATGATGCGTGTTTGGGTGATTTTCGCGCAGCCGCCATCATTATGACACTCCGTTTGGATGTTTGCAGCACGTGGAGCTTTTCTGTTTACATTCAGAGTTTTCCTGCTGTTGTGCGAATCAGAACTGCTTCCATGTGACCTGCGTGAAGTTCTCGCACCCATTGACTTCAACTTGTGCGTGATGCGAGAACAGCGCACAAATATAGGACATGTCGTGAGGTTTTTTCAGCGGACAGTCTGCCCGGCCCCATAGACTCACATAGGTCCGTACGACACGCGTGGAAATCATGGTATATCACGCTCGTGTAAACAAGGCCTTAGAATAAGAGGATGAAACCTGAGACTCCGGAAATCTTTCTCCACTGCAGCAATGATCGTATTCATGCCGAGCCTCCAGATTGGCGGAGAGGAATATATGGGGGTCTCATCAGTCTGGGACGTTCCGGGCAGAGATGGTCGTGATCCCGTCTCTTAGGGGGACCTGACCCCGACTCGTCTGTATGAGCTGGGAGAACCGGACTCCCCGGGGCCCCCTGGGGCCAATATGCAATTATCACAATGGCAGGGACCTGATCCACTCAAAATCTTGTTCAAAACTCTCTGGATCATCGCAACAGGAGGGAACACGTACGGAGTTCCCAAGGAATCGACATGGCGGCGTCCACTGCAAGACGACGTCCTCCCACATAGGGAGCAGCATATCGGACCTCCGGTGTTCGGTTTCGTCATCAGGAGCTCTATTCCCGGGGCCGCCCAAACATCTGATGGTCTGAAACATTGCGGAGACCTTTCTCCTGGTCCTGTCCGGCCTCCGCTCCACCTGCTGGACAGAATATACGGCCGAGAGGAGGAGAAGATGTTCCTCAGCCGACAGAAGAAGCTGGGACGCTGCTCTGATTAACTCTGCGGACTGGTCTGACCGTAACGCCTGATGTCGGAGGTCGCCGTAGTATTTTGTGACTGTCACTGATTCTCCTATTATAGGAAGAAAATGACGCTCCTTATTCCCTGTAATGGGAGGACATCATGTTCTCTATAGGGGACCAGGAGCCGTGAACCATGAGGTTGCCCGATAAGCCCCGAGTCCGGCTGGGAGGCATCTCTAGTTATTATGCGGCAATGAATGGGGCAAAGGATCTGAAAGGTTTGGAGGATTTTTCCACCATTTGAGGGAACTTTTTGAACCATCTGAGAAGTCTTTTTAGGAGCAGAATCCGCACTGGACATCTGGATCTAAAGACATGACTGTATACACAGCGAGCTGAATACTAGGAGGACGCAGTTCACAAAGCTGGCCACTAGATGGTAGTAGAGGCTTCAGTCTGAGCACAACAAATCGGTGACGTCCGGCCCGGAGAGCGGAGAACTGGAGCGAAATCCCACGATCCGTCCTCCCCGGAACCAGACGCGCAGAGATCAGAGGAGGTCGCCTGAATCCCCGGGAAAGTCAAAAAAACGCAGGAGGCAAAGAAAAGTTGAACTGAGGACCCGACAGCGGTGAAAATAAAGTATTGTGGAGTATACAGGCGTATCTATATACAGGCAGATCTATATACAGGCGTATCTATATACAGGCAGATCTATATACAGGCAGATCTATATACAGGCAGATCTATATACAGGCAGATCTATATACAGGCAGATCTATATACAGGCAGATCTATATACAGGCAGATCTATATACAGGCAGATGTATATACAGGCAGATGTATATACAGGCAGATGTATATACAGGCGTATCTATATACAGGCAGATCTATATACAGGCGTATCTATATACAGGCAGATCTATATACAGGCAGATCTATATACAGGCAGATCTATATACAGGCAGATCTATATACAGGCGTATCTATATACAGGCAGATGTATATACAGGCAGATGTATATACAGGCAGATGTATATACAGGCAGATGTATATACAGGCAGATGTATATACAGGCAGATGTATATACAGGCAGATGTATATACAGGCAGATCTATATACAGGCAGATCTATATACAGACAGATCTATATACAGGCAGATCTATATACAGGCAGATCTATATACAGACAGATCTATATACAGGCAGATCTATATACAGGCAGATCTATATACAGACAGATCTATATACAGGCAGATCTATATACAGGCAGATCTATATACAGGCAGATCAATATACAGGCAGATCTATATACAGACAGATCTATATACAGACAGATCTATATACAGGCAGATCTATATACAGGCAGATCTATATACAGGCGTATCTATATACAGGCAGATCTATATACAGGCAGATCTATATACAGGCAGATCTATATACAGGCAGATCTATATACAGGCAGATCTATATACAGGCAGATCTATATACAGACAGATCTATATACAGGCAGATCTATATACAGACAGATCTATATACAGGCAGATCTATATACAGGCAGATCTATATACAGGCAGATCTATATACAGGCAGATCTATATACAGGCAGATGTATATACAGGCAGATCTATATACAGGCAGATCTATATACAGGCAGATCTATATACAGGCAGATCTATATACAGGCAGATCTATATACAGGCAGATCTATATACAGACAGATCTATATACAGGCAGATCTATATACAGGCAGATCTATATACAGACAGATCTATATACAGGCAGATCTATATACAGGCGTATCTATATACAGGCGGATCTATATACAGGCGGATCTATATACAGGCGGATCTATATACAGACGGATCTATATACAGGCGTATCTATATACAGGCAGATCTATATACAGGCAGAGATATATACAGGCAGATCTATATACAGGCAGATCTATATACAGGCAGATCTATATACAGGCAGATCTATATACAGACAGATCTATATACAGACGTATCTATATACAGGCAGATCTATATACAGGCAGATCTATATACAGGCAGATCTATATACAGGCAGATCTATATACAGACGTATCTATATACAGGCAGATCTATATACAGGCAGATCTATATACAGGCAGATCTATATACAGGCAGATCTATATACAGGCAGATCTATATACAGGCAGATCTATATACAGGCAGATCTATATACAGGCGTATCTATATACAGGCAGATCTATATACAGGCAGATCTATATACAGGCAGATCTATATACAGACGGATCTATATACAGGCGTATCTATATACAGGCAGATCTATATACAGGCAGAGATATATACAGGCAGATCTATATACAGACAGATCTATATACAGACGTATCTATATACAGGCGTATCTATATACAGGCAGATCTATATACAGACAGATCTTTATACAGGCAGATCTATATACAGACGTATCTATATACAGGCAGATCTATATACAGGCAGATCTATATACAGGCGTATCTATATACAGGCAGATCTATATACAGGCAGATCTATATACAGGCAGATCTATATACAGACAGATCTATATACAGGCAGATCTATATACAGATGTATCTATATACAGGCAGATCTATATACAGATGTATCTATATACAGGCAGATGTATATACAGGCAGATCTATATACAGACGTATCTATATACAGGCAGATCTATATACAGGCAGATCTATATACAGACGTATCTATATACAGGCAGATCTATATACAGGCAGATCTATATACAGACAGATCTATATACAGGCAGATCTATATACATGCAGATCTATATACAGACAGATCTATATACAGGCAGATCTATATACAGGCAGATCTATATACAGGCAGATCTATATACAGGCAGATCTATATACAGGCAGATCTATATACAGGCAGATCTATATACAGACAGATCTATATACAGACGTATCTATATACAGGCGTATCTATATACAGGCAGATCTATATACAGGCAGATCTATATACAGACAGATCTATATACAGGCAGATCTATATACAGGCAGATCTATATACAGACAGATCTATATACAGGCAGATCTATATACAGGCAGATCTATATAAAGACAGATCTATATACAGACAGATCTATATACAGGCAGATCTATATACAGGCAGATCTATATACAGGCAGATCTATATACAGGCAGATCTATATACAGGCAGATCTATATACAGGCAGATCTATATACAGGCAGATCTATATACAGGCAGATCTATATACAGGCAGATCTATATACAGGCAGATCTATATACAGACAGATCTATATACAGGCAGATCTATATACAGGCAGATCTATATACAGGCAGATCTATATACAGGCGTATCTATATACAGGCAGATCTATATACAGATGTATCTATATACAGGCAGATCTATATACAGACAGATCTATATACAGACAGATCTATATACAGACAGATCTATATACAGGCGTATCTATATACAGGCGTATCTATATACAGGCAGATCTATATACAGGCAGATCTATATACAGGCAGATCTATATACAGGCAGATCTATATACAGGCAGATCTATATACAGACAGATCTATATACAGGCGTATCTATATACAGGCAGATCTATATACAGGCGTATCTATATACAGGCAGATCTATATACAGGCAGATCTATATACAGGCAGATCTATATACAGGCAGATCTATATACAGGCAGATCTATATACAGACAGATCTATATACAGGCGTATCTATATACAGGCAGATCTATATACAGGCGTATCTATATACAGGCAGATCTATATACAGGCAGATCTATATACAGACAGATCTATATACAGACAGATCTATATACAGGCGTATCTATATACAGGCAGATCTATATACAGGCGTATCTATATACAGGCAGATCTATATACAGGCAGATCTATATACAGGCAGATCTATATACAGACAGATCTATATACAGACAGATCTATATACAGACAGATCTATATACAGGTGTATCTATATACAGGCAGATCTATATACAGACAGATCTATATACAGGCAGATCTATATACAGGCAGATCTATATACAGGCAGATCTATATACAGGCAGATCTATATACAGACAGATCTATATACAGGCAGATCTATATACAGGCAGATCTATATACAGGCAGATCTATATACAGGCGTATCTATATACAGGGAGATCTATATACAGACATATCTATATACAGACGTATCTATATACAGACAGATCTATATACAGGCAGATGTATATACAGGCAGATGTATATACAGGCAGATCTATATACAGGCAGATCTATATACAGACAGATCTATATACAGACAGATCTATATACAGGCAGATCTATATACAGGCAGATCTATATACAGGCGTATCTATATACAGGGAGATCTATATACAGACATATCTATATACAGACGTATCTATATACAGACAGATCTATATACAGGCAGATGTATATACAGGCAGATGTATATACAGGCAGATCTATATACAGGCAGATCTATATACAGACAGATCTATATACAGGCAGATCTATATACAGGCAGATCTATATACAGACGTATCTATATACAGGCAGATCTATATACAGGCAGATCTATATACAGGCAGATCTATATACAGACGTATCTATATACAGGCAGATCTATATACAGGCAGATGTATATACAGGCAGATCTATATACATACAGATCTATATACAGGCAGATCTATATACAGGCAGATCTATATACAGGCAGATCTATATACAGGCAGATCTATATACAGACAGATCTATATACAGGCAGATCTATATACAGGCGTATCTATATACAGGCAGATCTATATACAGGCAGATCTATATACAGGCAGATCTATATACAGGCGTATCTATATACAGGCAGATCTATATACAGGCAGATCTATATACAGGCAGATCTATATACAGGCAGATCTATATACAGGCAGATCTATATACAGATGTATCTATATACAGGCAGATGTATATACAGGCAGATGTATATACAGGCAGATCTATATACAGACGTATCTATATACAGGCAGATCTATATACAGGCAGATGTATATACAGGCAGATCTATATACAGGCAGATCTATATACAGACGTATCTATATACAGGCAGATCTATATACAGGCAGATCTATATACAGGCAGATCTATATACAGGCAGATCTATATACAGGCAGATCTATATACAGGCGTATCTATATACAGACAGATCTATATACAGGCAGATCTATATACAGGCAGATCTATATACAGGCAGATCTATATACAGGCAGATCTATATACAGGCGTATCTATATACAGACAGATCTATATACAGGCAGATCTATATACAGGCGTATCTATATACAGGCAGATCTATATACAGACAGATCTATATACAGGCAGATCTATATACAGGCAGATCTATATACAGGCAGATCTATATACAGGCAGATCTATATACAGGCAGATCTATATACAGGCAGATCTATATACAGGCAGATCTATATACAGGCAGATCTATATACAGGCAGATCTATATACAGGCAGATCTATATACAGGCAGATGTATATACAGGCAGATCTATATACAGATGTATCTATATACAGGCAGATCTATATACAGGCAGATCTATATACAGGCAGATCTATATACAGGCAGATCTATATACAGACATATCTATATACAGGCAGATCTATATACAGACAGATCTATATACAGGCAGATCAATATACAGGCAGATCTATATACAGGCAGATCTATATACAGACATATCTATATACAGGCAGATCTATATACAGGCAGATCTATATACAGACAGATCTATATACAGGCAGATCTATATACAGACAGATCTATATACAGGCAGATCTATATACAGACAGATCTATATACAGGCAGATCTATATACA
The DNA here is from genome assembly GCF_050947455.1 of Rhinoderma darwinii. Classification (NCBI taxonomy): domain Eukaryota; kingdom Metazoa; phylum Chordata; class Amphibia; order Anura; family Rhinodermatidae; genus Rhinoderma; species Rhinoderma darwinii. Next base: position 347,391 of record NW_027463673.1, on the reverse strand, counting down.
GGCAGATCTATATACAGACAGATCTATATACAGGCAGATGTATATACAGGCAGATCTATATACAGGCAGATCTATATACAGGCAGATCTATATACAGATGTATCTATATACAGGCAGATCTATATACAGGCAGATCTATATACAGATGTATCTATATACAGGCAGATCTATATACAGGCAGATCTATATACAGGCAGATCTATATACAGGCAGATCTATATACAGGCAGATCTATATACAGGCAGATCTATATACAGGCAGATCTATATACAGACAGATCTATATACAGGCAGATCTATATACAGGCAGATCTATATACAGACAGATCTATATACAGGCAGATCTATATACAGACGTATCTATATACAGGCAGATCTATATACAGGCAGATCTATATACAGGCAGATCTATATACAGACAGATCTATATACAGGCAGATCTATATACAGATGTATCTATATACAGGCAGATCTATATACAGGCAGATCTATATACAGGCAGATCTATATACAGGCAGATCTATATACAGGCAGATCTATATACAGGCGTATCTATATACAGACAGATCTATATACAGGCAGATCTATATACAGGCGTATCTATATACAGGCAGATCTATATACAGACAGATCTATATACAGGCAGATCTATATACAGGCAGATCTATATACAGGCAGATCTATATACAGGCAGATCTATATACAGGCAGATCTATATACAGGCAGATCTATATACAGGCAGATCTATATACAGGCAGATCTATATACAGGCAGATCTATATACAGGCAGATGTATATACAGGCAGATCTATATACAGATGTATCTATATACAGGCAGATCTATATACAGGCAGATCTATATACAGGCAGATCTATATACAGGCAGATCTATATACAGACATATCTATATACAGGCAGATCTATATACAGACAGATCTATATACAGGCAGATCAATATACAGGCAGATCTATATACAGGCAGATCTATATACAGACATATCTATATACAGGCAGATCTATATACAGGCAGATCTATATACAGACAGATCTATATACAGGCAGATCTATATACAGACAGATCTATATACAGGCAGATCTATATACAGACAGATCTATATACAGGCAGATCTATATACAGGCAGATCTATATACAGACAGATCTATATACAGGCAGATGTATATACAGGCAGATCTATATACAGGCAGATCTATATACAGGCAGATCTATATACAGGCAGATCTATATACAGGCAGATCTATATACAGGCAGATGTATATACAGGCAGATCTATATACAGATGTATCTATATACAGGCAGATCTATATACAGGCAGATCTATATACAGGCAGATCTATATACAGATGTATCTATATACAGGCAGATCTATATACAGGCAGATCTATATACAGATGTATCTATATACAGGCAGATCTATATACAGGCAGATCTATATACAGGCAGATCTATATACAGATGTATCTATATACAGGCAGATCTATATACAGGCAGATCTATATACAGATGTATCTATATACAGGCAGATCTATATAAAGACAGATCTATATACAGACAGATCTATATACAGGCAGATCTATATACAGGCAGATCTATATACAGGCAGATCTATATACAGGCAGATCTATATACAGGCAGATCTATATACAGGCAGATCTATATACAGGCAGATCTATATACAGGCAGATCTATATACAGGCAGATCTATATACAGACAGATCTATATACAGGCAGATCTATATACAGGCAGATCTATATACAGGCAGATCTATATACAGGCGTATCTATATACAGGCAGATCTATATACAGATGTATCTATATACAGGCAGATCTATATACAGACAGATCTATATACAGACAGATCTATATACAGACAGATCTATATACAGGCGTATCTATATACAGGCGTATCTATATACAGGCAGATCTATATACAGGCAGATCTATATACAGGCAGATCTATATACAGGCAGATCTATATACAGGCAGATCTATATACAGACAGATCTATATACAGGCGTATCTATATACAGGCAGATCTATATACAGGCGTATCTATATACAGGCAGATCTATATACAGGCAGATCTATATACAGGCAGATCTATATACAGGCAGATCTATATACAGGCAGATCTATATACAGACAGATCTATATACAGGCGTATCTATATACAGGCAGATCTATATACAGGCGTATCTATATACAGGCAGATCTATATACAGGCAGATCTATATACAGACAGATCTATATACAGACAGATCTATATACAGGCGTATCTATATACAGGCAGATCTATATACAGGCGTATCTATATACAGGCAGATCTATATACAGGCAGATCTATATACAGGCAGATCTATATACAGACAGATCTATATACAGACAGATCTATATACAGACAGATCTATATACAGGTGTATCTATATACAGGCAGATCTATATACAGACAGATCTATATACAGACAGATCTATATACAGGCGTATCTATATACAGGCAGATCTATATACAGGCAGATCTATATACAGGCAGATCTATATACAGGCAGATCTATATACAGACAGATCTATATACAGGCAGATCTATATACAGGCAGATCTATATACAGGCAGATCTATATACAGGCGTATCTATATACAGGGAGATCTATATACAGACATATCTATATACAGACGTATCTATATACAGACAGATCTATATACAGGCAGATGTATATACAGGCAGATGTATATACAGGCAGATCTATATACAGGCAGATCTATATACAGACAGATCTATATACAGACAGATCTATATACAGGCAGATCTATATACAGGCAGATCTATATACAGGCGTATCTATATACAGGGAGATCTATATACAGACATATCTATATACAGACGTATCTATATACAGACAGATCTATATACAGGCAGATGTATATACAGGCAGATGTATATACAGGCAGATCTATATACAGGCAGATCTATATACAGACAGATCTATATACAGGCAGATCTATATACAGGCAGATCTATATACAGACGTATCTATATACAGGCAGATCTATATACAGGCAGATCTATATACAGGCAGATCTATATACAGACGTATCTATATACAGGCAGATCTATATACAGGCAGATGTATATACAGGCAGATCTATATACATACAGATCTATATACAGGCAGATCTATATACAGGCAGATCTATATACAGGCAGATCTATATACAGGCAGATCTATATACAGACAGATCTATATACAGGCAGATCTATATACAGGCGTATCTATATACAGGCAGATCTATATACAGGCAGATCTATATACAGGCGTATCTATATACAGGCAGATCTATATACAGGCAGATCTATATACAGGCAGATCTATATACAGGCAGATCTATATACAGGCAGATCTATATACAGATGTATCTATATACAGGCAGATGTATATACAGGCAGATGTATATACAGGCAGATCTATATACAGACGTATCTATATACAGGCAGATCTATATACAGGCAGATGTATATACAGGCAGATCTATATACAGGCAGATCTATATACAGACGTATCTATATACAGGCAGATCTATATACAGGCAGATCTATATACAGGCAGATCTATATACAGGCAGATCTATATACAGGCAGATCTATATACAGGCGTATCTATATACAGACAGATCTATATACAGGCAGATCTATATACAGGCAGATCTATATACAGGCAGATCTATATACAGGCAGATCTATATACAGGCGTATCTATATACAGACAGATCTATATACAGGCAGATCTATATACAGGCGTATCTATATACAGGCAGATCTATATACAGACAGATCTATATACAGGCAGATCTATATACAGGCAGATCTATATACAGGCAGATCTATATACAGGCAGATCTATATACAGGCAGATCTATATACAGGCAGATCTATATACAGGCAGATCTATATACAGGCAGATCTATATACAGGCAGATCTATATACAGGCAGATCTATATACAGGCAGATGTATATACAGGCAGATCTATATACAGATGTATCTATATACAGGCAGATCTATATACAGGCAGATCTATATACAGGCAGATCTATATACAGGCAGATCTATATACAGACATATCTATATACAGGCAGATCTATATACAGACAGATCTATATACAGGCAGATCAATATACAGGCAGATCTATATACAGGCAGATCTATATACAGACATATCTATATACAGGCAGATCTATATACAGGCAGATCTATATACAGACAGATCTATATACAGGCAGATCTATATACAGACAGATCTATATACAGGCAGATCTATATACAGACAGATCTATATACAGGCAGATCTATATACAGGCAGATCTATATACAGACAGATCTATATACAGGCAGATGTATATACAGGCAGATCTATATACAGGCAGATCTATATACAGGCAGATCTATATACAGATGTATCTATATACAGGCAGATCTATATACAGGCAGATCTATATACAGATGTATCTATATACAGGCAGATCTATATACAGGCAGATCTATATACAGGCAGATCTATATACAGGCAGATCTATATACAGGCAGATCTATATACAGGCAGATCTATATACAGGCAGATCTATATACAGACAGATCTATATACAGGCAGATCTATATACAGGCAGATCTATATACAGACAGATCTATATACAGGCAGATCTATATACAGACGTATCTATATACAGGCAGATCTATATACAGGCAGATCTATATACAGGCGTATCTATATACAGGCAGATCTATATACAGGCAGATCTATATACAGGCAGATCTATATACAGACAGATCTATATACAGGCAGATCTATATACAGATGTATCTATATACAGGCAGATCTATATACAGGCAGATCTATATACAGGCAGATCTATATACAGGCAGATCTATATACAGGCAGATCTATATACAGGCGTATCTATATACAGACAGATCTATATACAGGCAGATCTATATACAGGCGTATCTATATACAGGCAGATCTATATACAGACAGATCTATATACAGGCAGATCTATATACAGGCAGATCTATATACAGGCAGATCTATATACAGGCAGATCTATATACAGGCAGATCTATATACAGGCAGATCTATATACAGGCAGATCTATATACAGGCAGATCTATATACAGGCAGATCTATATACAGGCAGATGTATATACAGGCAGATCTATATACAGATGTATCTATATACAGGCAGATCTATATACAGGCAGATCTATATACAGGCAGATCTATATACAGGCAGATCTATATACAGACATATCTATATACAGGCAGATCTATATACAGACAGATCTATAACAGGCAGATCAATATACAGGCAGATCTATATACAGGCAGATCTATATACAGACATATCTATATACAGGCAGATCTATATACAGGCAGATCTATATACAGACAGATCTATATACAGGCAGATCTATATACAGACAGATCTATATACAGGCAGATCTATATACAGACAGATCTATATACAGGCAGATCTATATACAGGCAGATCTATATACAGACAGATCTATATACAGGCAGATGTATATACAGGCAGATCTATATACAGGCAGATCTATATACAGGCAGATCTATATACAGATGTATCTATATACAGGCAGATCTATATACAGGCAGATCTATATACAGATGTATCTATATACAGGCAGATCTATATACAGGCAGATCTATATACAGGCAGATCTATATACAGATGTATCTATATACAGGCAGATCTATATACAGGCAGATCTATATACAGATGTATCTATATACAGGCAGATCTATATACAGGCAGATCTATATACAGGCAGATCTATATACAGATGTATCTATATACAGGCAGATCTATATACAGGCAGATCTATATACAGGCAGATCTATATACAGACGTATCTATATACAGGCAGATCTATATACAGACAGATCTATATACAGGCAGATCTATATACAGGCAGATCTATATACAGACAGATCTATATACAGGCAGATCTATATACAGGCAGATCTATATACAGGCAGATCAATATACAGGCAGATCTATATACAGACAGATCTATATACAGACGTATCTATATACAGGCGTATCTATATACAGGCAGATCTATATACAGGCAGATCTATATACAGGCAGATCTATATACAGGCAGATCTATATACAGACAGATCTATATACAGGCAGATCTATATACAGGCAGATCTATATACAGATGTATATATATACAGGCAGATCTATATACAGGCAGATCTATATACAGGCAGATCTATATACAGATGTATCTATATACAGGCAGATCTATATACAGGCAGATCTATATACAGGCAGATCTATATACAGGCAGATCTATATACAGACGTATCTATATACAGGCAGATCTATATACAGACAGATCTATATACAGGCAGATCTATATACAGGCAGATCAATATACAGGCAGATCTATATACAGGCAGATCTATATACAGACAGATCTATATACAGGCAGATCTATATACAGGCAGATCTATATACAGGCAGATCTATATACAGACAGATCTATATACAGGCAGATCTATATACAGGCGTATCTATATACAGACAGATCTATATACAGACAGATCTATATACAGGCAGATGTATATACAGGCAGATGTATATACAGGCAGATCTATATACAGGCAGATCTATATACAGGCAGATCTATATACAGACAGATCTATATACAGGCAGATCAATATACAGGCAGATCAATATACAGGCAGATCTATATACAGGCAGATCTATATACAGACAGATCTATATACAGGCAGATCTATATACAGGCAGATCTATATACAGGCAGATCTATATACAGGCAGATCTATATACAGGCAGATCTATATACAGGCAGATCTATATGCAGGCAGATCTATATACAGGCAGATGTATATACAGACAGATCTATATACAGGCAGATCTATATACAGGCAGATGTATATACAGGCAGATCTATATACAGGCAGATCTATATACAGGCAGATCTATATACAGGCAGATCTATATACAGGCAAATCTATATACAGGCAGATCTATATACAGGCAGATCTATATACAGGCAGATCTATATACAGGCAGAGATATATACAGGCAGATCTATATACAGGCAGATCTATATACAGACAGATCTATACACAGGCAGATCTATATACAGACAGATCTATATACAGGCAGATCTATATACAGGCGTATCTATATACAGACAGATCTATATACAGGCAGATGTATATACAGGCAGATCTATATACAGGCAGATCTATATACAGGCCGCAAGTACCAGGAATCCACTGCACTTAGAATCCGCAACAGAAACCTTTCCCATACAAACCCTCAGACTACATGAACGCGTTACGTATATTGCTGCGGAAATACGCTGCACGTTCCGGAGATTGGAGGACACATTAGACTCCAGGGGAGACCAGGAACAATGAGAGTGTCCACAAGGAACGCATCGCAACACAAACCCAAGGAATGGGACCCAAAGAAACTTCTGTTCGGGAGGTTTTTCCACCAAGTTAAGGAATACGATGTCCCCTGATATAGACAATATTTGCTGTAGAGACCCCATCAGGACAGAAAATCCCGTGATGGGTCCCGTGTGCCCGAGTCCGGGGTGTCGCCACTATAGAAGAAGCCATGAGAAGCCGAGAACCCTGCAAATGGCCCGCGAGGATCGAGTCCAGTCCATGAGTCGGGAACATGTAGAGCGGATCAAGTCCAGATAATGGATGACACCTGATGGAACGATCATGGAGACTTCCCCAGGTTGAGAAGGCCAGAGTAAGAAGAAGGGGGTCCGGAGGGGAGGATTGTGGTCTGCCTAGAAGGAGTCTAGGTAATCGTCGTCAGACCTCTGACTCTTATTGGTGCAACTACTGAAGCTTTGATTATTGTGAAGACCAATGGGGCTGAAGAAATGCAACAAGTCTAAGGAGTCTCACGAATGCCGGATAATAACCACCGCTCCCTGCTGACGATGGGAACGTGAAGCGCCTGGCAGGTCTATGGAGACGGAAATATCCCAGGATATAGACGCCATCGCCTGAGAGTCCGGGGACCTGACTCCTAGTAGGGACATCTATGAGGACCATCAGGTCCATTACCGTTACGCAGGAACTGGATACCGGAAGTTTTATCATGTGAAGCGCCCAAGACTCGGAGATATTTATCCAGGACAGAATGAAAGTGAAGACGACGACCGCCCAGGAACACTCGGACGTCGGCTTCTTTACTCTATTGGAACCTCTTCTGCCTCCTCCCACGGCACAGCAGGAGTGATGGCGCTGCCGCCGGCCGGTGACTTCTGCATCATCTCCGGGAATTCTTCCGTCCGCTCAGATCTGAACAAACGTCAGCAGCAGAAGGTGCCGTGTTCCTGCAGCATGAGAGGACGCCAGCGCCGAGTTTGCCTACTTGAGAGATTCGAGGATTTCATCGCAGTCATTCAGCGTCTTTATCATCCTGAATACGGAGAAGCCGCGGACACAAGTAACAGCACAAGACTTCATAGCCCGGAAACATCCGGCAATAAGTGCGCGGCTGCCATCTATACATCCACGGGACTGAAGGGAAGGTCCAGCCTAAAAGGGAAGAGAATGAACGGAGCGCCACGCGGCAGCAGGAACGCACATCTCCTAATGTCTGGGATCACAAGGACATTAGTCTGTGGATGCGGTTAATGTCGGCTCCAAAACAGGGGGCATCAGCCCTTTTGGGATGCGGCCGGCGGGCAGGGGTCAGCAGCGGGTCGGTCAGCTTCCTCCGGGAAAGGATGTTGCTGGTAATTTAATGAGGGGCATTGTAAGTTTGGCCCAGACTGCAGGTACAAGCACGAGTGCTCCGGTTGTGGAGGCGCCGTGGTTTGTCCAGATGCTTCAGGAAGTATAAGGAGGGCAGGCAGGGAGATGCTGAGAAGAGGGGGCGACGCCGGTGAGGGTGGAAAGGATGCTCCCGTTTTTAAGGGGCTATCCAAATAAGAAAGTGGCAGAGTTGTTGTTTCTGGGGTTTTTGGATTCCTTGTACGTCGGCTGGACGTGATGGGGTGGTCTGTAATTTGTCGTCTGCTTTGGCGCGGCCTGATCTAGTTACGGATAAGCTGATGAAGGAGGTGGCTTTGGGTCGCATGGCTGGTCCGTTTTCTTCCTGCCCGTTCCTGGTTTGCGGGTTTCCCCGTTAGGTTTGGTTCCTAAAAGGGAGGTGAATAAATTCCGCCTTATTCATCACTTGTCTTATCCGGAAGGCGAGTCGGTGAATGACGGCATTGATCCGGCCCTGTGCGCGGTCAGTTACACTTCCTTTGATGCGGCGGTTGTTTGGGTTCGGAAATACGGGAAGGGCTCTCTGTTAGCGAAAACTGACATTGAGGCCGCTTTTCGCTTATTGCCGGTGCACCCGGATAGTTTTTGTTTGCTGGGATGTTATTGGCAGGAGGAATATTTTGTAGATTGTTGCCTCCCGATGGGCTGCTCCATTTCATACGCTTATTTTGAGATGTTTAGCACATTTCTGGAGTGGGGGGTCCGTCGGGAGGCGCAGGTGCCATCAGCGCTGCATTATTTGGATGATTTCCTGTTTATCGGGCCGCCGGGTACCTATGTGTGTGCAGGATTGCTACATACTATGAAATGGGTGGCAAAGGATTTTGGGGTACCCCTAGCGCCGGAGAAAACTGAGGGACCCACGACGGTCATCAAGTTTTCGGGGATAATGATTGATTCAGATAACATGGAGTGTCGCTTGCCTGATGATAAGTTGCTGGAGATGAGAGGGTTGGTGGCGAGTGCGCTGCGCAGGAAGAAGATCCAGTTGCGGGATTTGCAGTCGTTGTTGGGACGTCTGAATTTGGCATGCAGGATTATGCCCATGGGACGGGTGTTTTGCAGGCGATTGGCTGGTGCTACCGCAGGGGTGCATTCTCCTCATCATTTCATTAGGTTGTCGGCGGAATTGAAAGCGGATTTGTTGGTGTGGGGGGAGTTTTTGCAGAGCTACAATGGGCGGGCGGTGCTCATGTATCAGCCGGTGTCTAGTGTGGACTTGGAGCTGTATACTGATGCATCAGGTGCTTGTGGATTTGGGGCTTATTTCCAGGGGCAGTGGTGTGCGGGTTGGTGTGCGGGGGTTTGGCCAAATGCATGGCGCGAATGTGGTTTCGTCAGAAACTTGGCTCTTTTGGAATTGTTCCCGATTGTGGTGGCTGCGGAGCTCTGGGGGGGATCGTCTGCGGGACCGGAGAGTTCGTTTTGTATGTGACAACTTGGGAGCGGTTAAGGCCGTTAATGCCCAGATGGCAAATTCTCCGCCAGTCGTGCGACTATTGCGACATTTGGTTTTGAGGGGGTTGGGTTTGAATTTGCATTTTGTAGCTGTGCATATTCCTGGGGTGCTGAATTATGTGGCTGATTCCCTTTCTCGTCAACAGTGGGACAGGTTTCGTCTGCTGGCGCCGGGGGCGGAGTCTCATGGCCTGGTTTGCCCGGAGCATCTTTGGAAGGTGGTGTGACAATGGCGATGTTGCTCGTGGAAAGGTCTGTTAGTGCGGTTACATGGAAGAGGTACAGTGCGGTATGGCGAGTATGGGAGGCTTTGTTGGCGGATGTACAGGCGGGTATTTCGGATCGGTCGGCGTGTTTATTGTATTATATAGGAAATGCGTACAGTGAGGGGGCGTCTGCAGCAGCGGTCGCTCGGAGTTTGTCGGCCTTGGCATTTTGGTTTAGACTCAGAGGTGAAGAGGACGTGACTAAGTCCTTCCTGGTCCGTCAGGCAATGAAGGGTTTCCGGAGGGGTTCCGTGTTTAGGGACCATAGGAAGCCGGTGTCCTTTGAGCTTTTGGAAGTGATTTGTGATCATTTAAAGTCTGTTTGTGTGTCAGGGTTTGAAGTGCGTTTATTTTTGCTGCTTTTTCTTTGGCTTTTTTTGGTGCTTTCAGGATATCGGAGTTGGTGGCGGCCAGTAAGCGTGTGGCTGGGGGCTTATTGTTCGCGGACGTTGAATGGGATGGCTCCTGCTTGTCATGTTTGCTTCGTAGATCAAAGACAGATCAGGCTGAGAAAGGTTTCTTGGTGCGCTTGTATGAGTTACCAGGGTCGCAGGCGCAGGTTCGCTGTTTTCAGGAGTTTGTCGCGGTGAGACCGGAGGGGCCGGCGTCCTTGTTGGTTCATTCAGATGGTCGGTCTTTGTCAAAATTCCAGTTTTCACAGGTTTTCAAAAAAATGTATCCTGTTGTTTGGCAGAGGTGGAGCAGGTTTTAGCTCTCACGCTTTTAGAATTGGCGCGGCTACGGAAGCAGCTCGGTGGGGTTTATCCCTGGCGATGGTAAGAAGATCGGTAGGTGGGAGTCAGACCGATATAGGATTTATGTGCGGCCTCATTTGCTTTGAGGCGGTGGTGATAAGTTGTGCTGGAGGTGGGACATGGAGTTGTTACCTGACTGTTTTGTTCTAGGCGCGGCCCCTGCTTGGTCTGGATCATGGGGCCCTCCTACGTGCACTGGGGAGGTGTTCGGGCTGATGTTCGTCCGGCTGGACGGCAGTTGGGCCTGGATCAGTCAGAGGTTCAGGTCAGATGGTTGGGTCTGCGGGGCATGCTGTGGTGCAGGTTGTTGCCGGAGCTCCAGTTCTACGCAGGGTTGGATAGAGCGCCTGATATTTTGGCTGTGCACCTTGGAGGCAATGATTTGGGTATAAGGTCGTCTAGGGATCTGATGCGGGACGTTAAACTGGATTTGTTGCGTTTATGGTCATCATTTCCAGGATTATTTGGTCGGATATTGTTCCTCGCAGGATTTGGCGTCAGGCGCGTTCGGTGCAGTTTCAATCGGGCCAGAGCAAAGGTGAACAAAGTGGTTGGAAAATTTGTGGCTCGCAATGGCGGTGTTGTGGTGCGACATAGAGAGTTGGAGGGAGGTTGGTTTTCTGAGAGCGGACGGCGTTCATTTGAACAAGGTGGGTCTGGATATGTGGACTCTGGACATCAAGGACGGCCTGGAGAAAGCCCTGCGGTTGTGGAGGGACAATCATGTGTAAGGGGTCACACATGATTGTCGTGGCGGCAGGAGGAGGGGTCTTTGAAGGCACGTAATGGGAAGAAGGAGAACAACATTGGAGATTGTTGGAAAATAACTCGGGGCGTTTAACCCTGGATAGTATTGGAGGGGCTGGGGAGGGGTTACCCAGCTGGTTTCATACATTCCTGATGGGCAGGGGCCCCAGGATGGGAGAGAGAGGTCCTGGAGATGGTTGGTGCCCTCGGGTCAGGTGCAGAACGGCTGTAGGGCAATAAGTCCAGACCTGACAAGGAAAGGATGGAGTTAAATATAATGGCTGAAGTGCCTTCCAGGATCCTTTATCTGGAGAATGTGGGAAATAGAGCAGGATGTTATTATGGAGTGTTATGATGATTATTATGGAGTGTTATGATGTTATTATGGAGTGTTATGATGTTATTATGGGGTGTTATGATGTTATTATGGAGTGTTATGATGTTATTATGGAGTGTTTATGATGTTATTATGGAGTGTTATGATGTTATTATGGAGTGTTTATGATGATTATTATGGAGTGTTTATGATGTTATTATGGAGTGTTTATGATGTTATTATGGAGTGTTTATGATGTTATTATGGAGTGTTATGATGTTATTATGGAGTGTTTATGATGATTATTATGGAGTGTTTATGATGTTATTATGGAGTGTTTATGATGTTATTATGGAGTGTTATGATGTTATTATGGGGTGTTATGATGTTATTATGGAGTGTTATGATGTTATTATGGAGTGTTTATGATGTTATTATGGAGTGTTATGATGTTATTATGGAGTGTTTATGATGTTATTATGGAGTGTTATGATGTTATTATGGAGTGTTATGATGTTATTATGGAGTGTTATGATGTTATTATGGAGTGTTTATGATGTTATTATGGAGTGTTATGATGTTATTATGGAGTGTTTATGATGTTATTATGGAGTGTTTATGATGTTATTATGGAGTGTTATGATGTTATTATGGAGTGTTATGATGATTATTATGGAGTGTTATGATGTTATTATGGAGTGTTATGATGTTATTATGGAGTGTTTATGATGTTATTATGGAGTGTTATGATGTTATTATGGAGTGTTATGATGATTATTATGGAGTGTTATGATGTTATTATGGAGTGTTATGATGTTATTATGGAGTGTTTATGATGATTATTATGGAGTGTTATGATGATTATTATGGAGTGTTTATGATGTTATTATGGGGTGTTATGATGTTATTATGGGGTGTTATGATGTTATTATGGAGTGTTATGATGTTATTATGGAGTGTTTATGATGATTATTATGGAGTGTTATGATGATTATTATGGAGTGTTTATGATGTTATTATGGGGTGTTATGATGTTATTATGGGGTGTTATGATGATTATTATGGAGTGTTATGATGTTATTATGGAGTGTTATGATGATTATTATGGAGTGTTATGATGTTATTATGGAGTGTTATGATGTTATTATGGGGTGTTATGATGTTATTATGGAGTGTTATGATGTTATTATGGAGTGTTATGATGTTATTATGGAGTGTTTATGATGTTATTATGGAGTGTTATGATGTTATTATGGAGTGTTTATGATGTTATTATGGAGTGTTTATGATGTTATTATGGAGTGTTATGATGTTATTATGGAGTGTTATGATGTTATTATGGAGTGTTATGATGTTATTATGGAGTGTTATGATGATTATTATGGAGTGTTATGATGTTATTATGGAGTGTTATGATGTTATTATGGAGTGTTATGATGTTATTATGGAGTGTTATGATGTTATTATGGGGTGTTTATGATGTTATTATGGAGTGTTTATGATGATTATTATGGGGTGTTTATGATGTTATTATGGAGTGTTATGATGTTATTATGGAGTGTTTATGATGATCATTATGGAGTGTTATGATGTTATTATGGAGTGTTTATGATGTTATTATGGAGTGTTATGATGTTATTATGGAGTGTTATGATGTTATTATGGAGTGTTATGATGTTATTATGGAGTGTTATGATGATTATTATGGAGTGTTATGATGATTATTATGGAGTGTTATGATGTTATTATGGAGTGTTTATGATGTTATTATGGAGTGTTATGATGTTATTATGGAGTGTTTATGATGTTATTGGAGTGTTATGATGTTATTATGAGTGTTATGATGTCTTATTGGAGTGTTATGATGTTTATTATGGAGTGTTATGATGTTATTATGGGGTGTTATGATGATATTATGGAGTGTTATGATGTTATTATGGAGTGTTATGATGTTATTTTTGGAGTGTTTATGATGTTATTATGGTGTGTTTATGATGTTATTATGGAGTGTTTATGATGTTATTATGGAGTGTTTATGATGTTATTATGGAGTGTTTATGATGTTATTATGGTGTGTTATGATGTTATTATGGAGTGTTATGATGTTATTATGGAGTGTTTATGATGTTTTATGGAGTGTTTATGATGTTATTATGGAGTGTTATGATGTTATTATGGAGTTTTGATGTTATTATGG
>NW_027463673.1:242917-332573 GCF_050947455.1 Rhinoderma darwinii | reverse complement strand
GAGTGTTTATGATGTTATTATGGAGTGTTTATGATGTTATTATGGAGTGTTATGATGTTATTATGGAGTGTTTATGATGTATTATGGAGTGTTTATGATGTTATTATGGAGTGTTTATGATGTTATTATGGAGTGTTTATGATGTTATTATGGAGTGTTTATGATGATTATTATGGAGTGTTATGATGTTATTATGGAGTGTTATGATGATTATTATGGAATGTTATGATGATTATTATGGAGTGTTATGATGTTATTATGGAGTGTTTATGATGTTATTATGGAGTGTTTATGATGTTATTATGGAGTGTTTATGATGTTATTTATGGAGTGTTTATGATGTTATTATGGAGTGTTTATGATGATCATTATGGAGTGTTTATGATGATCATTATGGAGTGTTTATGATGATCATTATGGAGTGTTTATGATGTTATTATGGAGTGTTTATGATGTTATTATGGAGTGTTTATGATGTTATTATGGAGTGTTTATGATGTTATTATGGAGTGTTATGATGTTATTATGGAGTGTTATGATGTTATTATGGAGTGTTTATGATGTTATTATGGAGTGTTTATGATGTTATTATGGAGTGTTATGATGTTATTATGGAGTGTTATGATGTTATTATGGAGTGTTATGATGTTATTATGGAGTGTTTATGATGTTATTATGGAGTGTTATGATGATTATTATGGAGTGTTATGATGTTATTATGGAGTGTTTATGATGTTATTATGGGGTGTTATGATGTTATTATGGAGTGTTATGATGTTATTATGGAGTGTTATGATGTTATTATGGAGTGTTATGATGTTATTATGGAGTGTTTATGATGTTATTATGGAGTGTTATGATGATTATTATGGAGTGTTATGATGTTATTATGGAGTGTTTATGATGTTATTATGGGTGTATGATGTTATTATGGAGTGTTATGATGTTATTAAGGAGTGTTATGATGTTATTATGGAGTGTTATGATGTTATTATGGAGTGTTATGATGTTATTATGGAGTGTTTATGATGATCATTATGGAGTGTTTATGATGTTATTATGGAGTGTTTATGATGTTATTATGGAGTGTATATGATGATTATTATGGGGTGTTTATGATGGATTATTATGGAGTGTTTATGATGTTATTATGGAGTGTTTCTGATGTTATTATGGAGTGTTATGATGTTATTATGGAGTGTTTATGATGATCATTATGGAGTGTTTATGATGTTATTATGGAGTGTTATGATGTTATTATGGAGTGTTATGATGTTATTATGGAGTGTTTATGATGTTATTATGGGGTGTTATGATGATTATTATGGAGTGTATGATGTTATTATGGAGTGTTATGATGATTATTATGGAGTGTTTATGATGTTATTATGGAGTGTTTATGATGTTATTATGGAGTGTTATTATGTTATTATGAGTGTTTAGTTATATGGGGTTTATGATGTTATTATGGAGTGTTTATGTTATTATGGAGTGTTATGATGTTATTATGGAGTGTTATGATGTTATTATGGAGTGTTTATGATGTTATTATGGAGTGTTATGATGTTATTATGGAGTGTTATGATGTTATTATGGAGTGTTGTGATGACATTATGGAGTGTTTATGATGTTATTATGGAGTGTTATGATGTTATTATGGAGTGTTATGATGTTATTATGGAGTGTTATGATGTTATTATGGGGTGTTATGATGTTATTATGAGTGTTATGATGTTATTATGGAGTGTTATGATGTTATTATGGAGTGTTTATGATGTTATTATGGAGTGTTATGATGTTATTATGGAGTGTTTATGATGTTATTATGGAGTGTTATGATGATTATTATGGAGTGTTATGATGTTATTATGAGTGTTTATGATGTATTATGGAGTGTTTATGATGTTATTATGGAGTGTTTATGATGTTATTATGGAGTGTTATGATGTTATTATGAGTGTTTATGATATATGGAGTGTTTATGATGATTATTATGGAGTGTTATGATGTTATTATGGAGTGTTTATGATGCTATTATGGAGTGTTATGATGTTATTATGGAGTGTTATGATGTAATATGCAGTGTATGCTGTTTATATGGAGTGTTATGATGTTATTATGGAGTGTTTATGATGTTATTATGGAGTGTTATGATGTTATTATGGGGTGTTTATGATGTTATTATGGAGTGTTTATGATGTTATTATGGAGTGTTTATGACTGTTATTATGGAGTGTTATGATGTTATTATGGGAGTGTTTATGATGTTATTATGGAGTGTTTATGAGTTATTAGGAGTGTTATGATGTTATTATGGAGTGTTTATGATGTTATTATGGAGTGTTATGATGTTATTATGCAGTGTTATGATGATTATTATGGAGTGTTATGATGTTATTATGGGGTGTTATGATGTTATTATGGAGTGTTATGATGTTATTATGGAGTGTTTATGATGTTATTATGGAGTGTTTATGATGTTATTATGGAGTGTTATGATGATTATTATGGAGTGTTTATGATGTTATTATGGAGTGTTTATGATGTTATTATGGGGTGTTATGATGTTATTATGGAGTGTTATGATGTTATTATGGAGTGTTTATGATGTTATTATGGGATGTTTATGATGTTATTATGGAGTGTTATGATGATTATTATGGAGTGTTTATGATGTTATTATGGAGTGTTTATGATGTTATTATGGAGTGTTTATGATGTCATTATGGAGTGTTTATGAGATTATTATGGAGTGTTTATGATGTTATATGGAGTGTTATGATGATTATTATGGAGTGTTTATGATGTTATTATGGAGTGTTTATGATGTTATTATGGAGTGTTTATGATGTTATTATGGAGTGTTTATGATGTTATTATGGAGTGTTATGATGTTATTATGGGGGTTATGATGTTATTATGGAGTGTTTATGATGTTATTGGAGTTATGATGTTATTATGGAGTGTTTATGATGTTATTATGGGGTGTTATGATGTTATTATGGATGTTTATGATGTTATTATGGAGTGTTTATGATGTTAGGAGTGTTATGAGTTTAGGTGTTATGATTATTATGGAGTTTATGATGTTATTATGGGTGTTATGATGTATTATGGAGTGTTTATGATGTTATTATGGAGTGTTTATGATGTTATTATGGAGTGTTTATGATGTTATTATGGAGTGTTATGATAGTTCGGGTTAGCTTTTTATTGCATAAAAAGTTGAGTAATTAATAAAATGGCGCTGTGGCTTTACACCAATTTCAAGTTGTGGTCTCTTATTGGTTACTGGGGTGGGAGGTCATAGATCGCAAAGGCATCAAACATACCTTAAAGGAACAGTGTCATCACAAATTATTTTTTTATATGTTAAAGATGTTAGTGCTTTAATAAAAACGTTTATAATCATTTGTGTGTTTGTGTTTTACTTTTTCTTATTTTTACACTTTTTCTTCCCTATGGAGCTGCCATTTTTTGTTCCATTTCTGTGTGTGTCGATTAACGACACATACAGACATGGAATACGGCAGCCACAGTCCCATAGGGACTGCGAACGGCTCCCGTCCCATTGACTGCAGTGTACGGCGTCTGTGTGGGAACTGCGCATGCGCCGCTCCCACACAGTCCTATTCGAAATTGGCGCCGTCCGGCGCCATTTTCCTGTGGACCGGAAGTCGCGGCCGGACAGTAATATTACTACTTCCGGTCGCGGCTTCCGGATTTGTGCACTTGCACCAGCGGCAGCAAACGGAGCGGACGGGCCGGAGGGAGCCGCGGCGGCAGGAGCAGGTAAGAGATTTCAATGTATGTTCGTGTTTGTGTGTGTTTACTACTGTATGTAAACCTACTACACTGTGTGTTAGCTCAAAAATGGCGACACACAGTGTAGGAGGTTACACCGTTCAAACCCCTCGTTTATCCCGGCACTAGCCAGGATAAAGGAGGGGAGGATGCTGAGAGCTCACTAGAGCGAGGGCTTTTAAACCCAATGTTGCAATGCTGCAACATTGGGAACAGCTCCATCTAGTGACCAAAAATGGGTAGTATTATAAATTAGAAATAATTTATAATATTTCCTGGACTCGTGCAAAAAAAAAAAAAAATTTGAACAATGTTTAATCACCCACACTAAATGTTTAATTTTTAAAAAAAAAACATGTTTTTCTGGCAACACATTCCCTTTAAGTCATGAGGTTTTTCAGTCTTATGACTTGTGCCCCACAAAGGTGATATGAACCAACGTCATCAGCGCTGTCAAGGCGTCTTGATCCAAATCAATAGTGATCAGTTAGGGTATGTTCACACGAGGTCATTACGTCCGTAATTGACGGACGTATTCGGCCGCAAGTCCCGGACCGAACACACTGCAGGGAGCCGGGCTCGTAGCATCATAGTTATGTACGACGCTAGGAGTCCCTGCCTCTCCGTGGAACTTCTGTCCCGTACTGTAATCATGTTTTCAGTACGGGACAGTTGTCCGGCAGCGAGGAAGGGACTCCTAGCGTCGTACATCACTATGATGCTACGAGCCCGGCTCCCTGCACTGTGTTCGGTCCGGGACTTGCGGCCGAAATACGTCCGTCAATTACGGACGTAATGACCTCGTGTGAACATACCCTAATGATCACCCAGCAGCGGGTCTGCAACTTGTGTTCAGTATGTTCTGAGCCAGATAAGACATATAGGATATAAGAGACGCCGGCTCATACATGGGCCCTAGTGTCAGCTGCCATTTATAGGACTGCTGCCCTCCTGACCGTGGGGTCCTCCTAACTGTGGGGCCCCTGTGTTATGTCTGGATGGGTGTTTTATATTATGGTTTGCTTGGCCTGCAGCCACATTGTACTTTTAGCCGCTCTCTTCTGACTCTCTGCTCCCTTGTGTTGGCGCATGTCCTGGGACATATGGGACCCTCCTGAAATGACACTATATGGAGAGAAGTCTGTGCCCCCCTCTTATCATTGTATCCGGTGTCCCCCCCCCGTGTGTATAACATCCGGCACTCGCCCTGCGGTCTCGTTACAGACATTAGTGGTAGAACGGGTCGTGGTGAAGAGATCCGTGACCTCCAGCGCGGTCCTGTAATAGGACGTCATCGGGGAACACGTTCTGGAAATGTCTCCCCTCCTGGATATTCACCATCACCTGTGACTGATATTATTATAAAGGGGAAGAAACCGCCGCAACTTAGCCACGAAGTGCAGACCACGTAAAGCTACAGAGCGGGGAGACGAGTGCTGAGGAGCAAGTGAAAACCACGTAAAGTTACAGAGCGCGGGGCCGAGTGCTGAGGAGCAAGTGCAGATCACGTAAAGTTACAGAGCGAGGGGCCGAGTGCTGAGGAGCAAGTGCAGACCACGTAAAGTTACAGAGCGTGGGGCCGAGTGCTGAGGAGCAAGTGCAGACCACGTAAAGCTACAGAGCGTGGGGCCGGGGGCTGAGGAGCAAGTGCAGACCACGTAAAGCTACAGAGCGTGGGGCCGGGGGCTGAGGAGCAAGTGCAGACCACGTAAAGTTACAGAGCGGGGGGCCGAGTGCTGAGGAGCAAGTGCCGACCACGTAAAGCTACAGAGCGTGAGGCCGGGGGCTGAGGAGCAAGTGCAGACCACGTAAAGTTACAGAGCGGGGAGCCGAGTGCTGAGGAGCAAGTGCCGACCACGTAAAGTTACAGAGCGGGGGGCCAAGTGCTGAGGAGCAAGTGCAGACCACATAAAGCTACAGAGCGGGGAGACTAGTGCTGAGGAGCAAGTGAAAACCACGTAAAGTTACAGAGCGCGGGGGCGAGTGCTGAGGAGCAAGTGCAGACCATGTAAACTTACAGATCAGGGGGCCGAGTGCTGAGGAGCAAGTGCCGACCACGTAAAGTTACAGAGCTGTCCCTATGATATATAGAAGCTGTTGTAACAGGTTTCAGCCGCAGGAGGACGACGTTGTCCTGGACGGTGCGTTGTTGCTGAGTTCTCGTTTTGCAGTTAAACCGTTAACACCCGGGGACAGGACGATGACGTCAGCTGTCACTCCAGACCGACCAATCAGAGCAGAAAAGTGAAAGTACTGCCTCCCCAGGTCCGATGTCCCTCTGTCACAGTTGTGAGGAGTTCTGAGGACATCGGACCGGTGTGTCCACTCCCCCCCCCCCTCCGACCTTTGGGGATCGGTCAAAAGTTATTTAGTTTGCTAAAAAAAAGATCTAAAAAGATACATAGGTAGTAGTGTAGGGTATATATATATATATATAGTGTGTGTGTATATATAATATATAGTGTGTGTGTGTGTGTGTGTGGTGTGTGTGTGTGTGTATACATACACTACCGTTCAAAAGTTTGGGGTCACTTAGAAATTCCCTTATTTTTGAAAGAAAAGCCCAGTTTTTTTCAATGAAGATAACATGACATTAATCAGAAATCCACTCTATACATTGTTAATGCGGTAAATGACTATTCTAGCTGCAAACGTCTGGTGTTTAATGCAATATCTACATAGGTGTATAGAGGCCCATTTCCAGCAACCATCACTCCAGTGTTCTAATGGTACATTGTGTTTTGCTGACTGTGTTAGAAGGCTAATGGATGATTAGAAAACACTGGAAAACCATTGTGCAATTATGTTAGCACCGCTGTAAACAGTTTTACTGTTTAGAGGAGCTATAAAACTGACCTTCCTTTGAGCTAGTTGAGAATCTGGAGCATTACATTTGTGCGTTCGATTAAACTCTCAAAATGGCTAGAAAAAGAGAGCTTTCATGTGAAACTCGACAGTCTATTCTTGTTCTTAGAAATGAAGGCTATTCCATGCGAGAAATTGCCAAGAAACGGAAGATTTCCTACAACGGTGTGTACTACTCCCTTCAGAGGACAGCACACACAGGCTCTAACCAGAGTAGAAAGAGAAGTGGGAGGCCCCGCTGCACAACTGAGCAACAAGACAAGTACATTAGAGTCTCTAGTGTGAGAAATAGACGCCTCACAGGTCCTCAACTGGCAGCTTCATTAAATAGTACCCGTAAAACGCCAGTGTCAACGTCTACAGTGAAGAGGCGACTCCGGGATGCTGGCCTTCAGGGCAGAGTGGCAAAGAAAAAGCCATATCTGAGACTGGCTAATAAAAGGAAAAGATTAATATGGGCAAAAGCACAGACATTGGACAGAGGAAGATTGGAAAAAAGTGTTATGGACGGACGAATGGAAGTTTGAGGTGTTTGGATCACACAGAAGAACATTTGTGAGACGCAGAACAACTAAAAAGATGCTGGAAGAGCGCCGGACGCCGTCTGTCAAGCATGGTGGAGGTCATGTGATGGTCTGGGGTAAAGTGGGAGATTTGTACAAGGTAAGAGGGATTGTGAATAAGGAAGGCTATCACTCCGCAACGCCATGCCATACCCTGTGGACAGCGCTTGATTGGAGCCAATTTCATCCTACAACAGGACAATGACCCAAAGCACCTCCAAATGATGCAAGAACTATTTAGGGAAGAAGCCGGCAGCCGGTATTCTATCTGTAATGGAGTGGCCAGCGCAGTCACCAGATCTCAACCCCATAGAGCTGTTGTGGGAGGAGCTTGACCGTATGGTACGCAAGAAGTGCCCATCAAGCCGATCCAACTTGTGGGGGGCCTTCTGGAAGCATGGGGGGGGGGGGGAAATGTCTCCCGATGACCTCAGCAAATTAACAGCTCGAATGCCAAAGGTCTGCAATGCTGGAATTACTGCAAATGGAGCGACCAAAGCAAAGTCTGAAGGAGAAAATCATTATTTCTAACCTTGTCAATGTCTGGACTGTATTTTCTAGTCATTTTGCAGCTCATTTGATAAATATAAGTGTGAGATTTCATGGAAAACACAAAATTGTCTGGGTGACCCCAAACTTTTGGACGGTAGTGTATATATATATAAATGTGTATGTGTGTGTGTGTATATATATATATATATCTCTAATGTATGTGTATATACACACACACACATTATATATACACACTATATATATATATATATATATATATATATATATACACACACTATATACACACATTATATACATATATATACACACACACACACACACCTCTAAAAGCGTGTGCACTGCTTTTTGCGCTGACGTTTCCGGCACGGATTTTTGCTTTGGCATAAAAGTAATAAAATGAGCTCTGGCTGAACAGAAGTGCAGCGTGGAGGAGGCGGACGCCGCCAGCGAGGATGAGGAGCCTCCATATCAGGTCTTCCTCTAGCGATAGTGAGGGACTTGATCATAAGGTCATGGACACCAGAGACTACATCGAGGAAGCTCTCAGACAATTGGGTGATATACAGGTATATAAGAACATTGAGAATCATCCTAGATTTGATACAATGAGGCAGGTGAGAATTATTGATGCTGTGGATCTGATAGATGTTAAACTGTATGAATATCTGCGGGTTGAATTCCCTAGGACACCTGTTTTGTATTTACTTCCTAAAATACATAAAAGAAAGTGTAATCCGCCTAGAGGGCCGACAGTCTCAGGGACTGGATCACTATTCACAGCCATTGCCACATTTCTAGATCAGCGGTACGTAAAGGAGCAGTCACTGCAAGGTCTTACATCCAGGACACAACCCAGTTTATCAATAAATTGGGGGATGTGGCAGCTGTAGAGTTGTTTCGACATTGGACCCTGGATGATGAGCAGAAAGAAATTATAGTGGCGTTTAAATTAGAGATTGTATTACAGTCCAATTACTTTCTTTTTCAGGACACCTCCTGTATCCAGTGCAGAGGCTCAGCTATGGGGTCCAATGTCGCACCAACGTACTCCAACATCCTCATGGCATATTCTGAGGAGAGATTTGTGTACCCATCCAGCTTCTTCCAATTTGTGGGGGGTTGGATGAGGTATATCGACGACATCTTTTTTTGTATGGCACAGTAGTGAATTGAAGTTATTGGAGTTTAAGGAGGAAATCAAGGGGATACCCTAGACATGTGTTGGATCAACATCGATGTAAAGTAGATTCTATGCCTAGATCTGATTTACTACAGAATAGGACATATAGGGATCGGGAAAAACGCATTCCATTCATTTCCACCTATTCACACATGAGCAATCGGATCAATGATATTATATGTACGCATTGGCCAATGCTTGGTCAATGTCTTCCCGATATAGATTTTTTCTTTACATTTCCAAATTGTTCTCATACCGAAGACCACCCAATCTTAGGGATAAGTTGGTTAGATTGGATCTCAGTCCTTCAAAAAGTAAATCGGCAATTTTGTCGTCCCCCTCCCCCCCAAAACGGCTGTTATCCATGCCTAAGCCGTACAAACTGCGCACTTATGGTTAAAGGTAACCATTTTAGACATCCTGACACTGGGAAGCAATTTTTATCAACCATTTTCGTACCTGAAATATGGATTTCATAATTTACATACTTCAGTTCCCCTGCCATTTATTATATGTGGGTGTGACGACACTTGACACCAAGACTAGATTTAATCAACATCGTTATACGATACGGAATAGACTTGACCTTCCAGTCTCAAAACACTTCACAGACCTCACACACGGAGAACGTGATTTGAGGCTTTGGATTATAGACCATGTACCCCAATTGTGGCGGGGTGGCGATAGAACTAGGATGCTGAAGCGGCGGGAGCTGCAGTGGATACATAGGCTTGGTACACTTACACCATATGGCCTGAACGTTGACTTTCCTCTTGGTAATGTAACTTTGTTCGTGACAAACTCCCCTTGTGTTGTGGCCCACATCAGCATCATTATAAGCATTCATTACGGTCTTATGTCTACTCAATTTGATATTGATTGATTTTAATGTATTATCAGCGTTTTTCGTTCACAGATTACGCTCATCATATCGTGTAGAGACATGGACTCACCAATACGGGGACCGTGGACTCACCAATATGGGGACCGGCTAAGATCGATTCTGGCAAAAATACATAATAAAAGTTTTCCCGTTTTTCAGGTGATAGGTCCTGTATTTTTATGGTCATTGTTCTCTTTGATCCTCTATGAATACTTCTATTCTTTATTGCTATATGGATGACATGAATAAGGGAATAGCAGGTAAATTGGGAACCCTGCGGTAAATATAATGATACTGTTGAAATATACGAGGTGATATTTTCCCTCCTCTCTTGGTCCGTTCTTCGGCTTTCTGGATTAACGACCATATAGGCTTGAATTGGCCCTGTACGTACATGTATCCCATATGGGATGTCGATGGTTCCCTTATATTTAGGTGGCGATTGATGGTGCCTCCCCTGGGATTTTTTCATGAGTATGTATGGAGATATATATATATATACCATCATTGCCTGAAGTGCTTTGAATTACTATAGTTCCGATTTTACCATAAGAACCACCTTGGTAATAATATATACATATATTTAGACTGGATTCTATGATAGATCCTTTGATCCCTCCGGATTCTCTGTCCTGTAGGATTTAGTTACCGTTCGTTCTCTTCCCTGCTGATCTCTGTTCACACACGTTATTTGCTGCCCTCCTCTGACATGGTCACGTTGTGAGGCTGATTGGGTCCGCGCCTGCGTTGACATGCTCAGTGGGGCGCTTGATATTTGACAGTCTGACAATTCTGAGCGTGCGCAGTAGCGTACTAGGAACGCCGACGTTATCACGCACATGGGCTGTTCACACTGGAGCCAGCTCCTTATTGTCACGTCGGGATAGATATACAGATTTATTGCATATGCTAATTATGTGTAATCAGGGTGATTATAACACGTCTGTATTCTACACAATATAAACTGTCACTTGTGAAATGTTTCTTATATGTATGATGTGATACAATATTTCTTACACGTGATGTGATACAATGTTTCTGTAATGATGGGGGTAGGGAAACAGACAAGTGAGCCCTAATCTACCCACCACTCAGTCCCTGCCTACTTGCAACGACCTACCCTAGGCGACGGGGTACAACTGGGCGGCGGTCCCTACGCTCAGTAAGTGCACGACAGACAAACAGACAAGGGTACACAAAGCTAAGGGAAATGGAGCAGTTGCCCACGGCAACACCGTGAGCAACAAGAGTAGTGAACGAGCCGAGTCAAACCAGGAGTGCACGAGGTACCAAACGCAGAGCAGGAGAGTAGTCAGTAAAGCCAGGGTCAGTATGAAGCAGGGACAAATAGTACAAGAAGCTGCAGCAGGGCCAGGAAACCAACAGAGAAGAATCACAAGCAAAGGAGGAACAGGAAAGGCAGGTATAAATAGACAGAGGGCGGGAGCTAGCTCCGTCTGGCCAGGCTGTGATAGGCTCTCCCACTCCTAAGCCTGCCATCCTGGGTGGTGGAAGATGGAGTCAGTCTCAGAGACATAGAAGCAGGTACAGACTGATTACCTATGGGCGTTGACATAGAAGCTGTGCCTGGCAGATCCTTTACAGTACCCCCCCCTTTTATGAGGGGCCACCGGACCCTTTCTAGGTGGACCTGGTTTATTGGGGAAACGAAGGTGGAACCTCCTGACCAATACCCCAGCGTGAACATCCCAGGCGGGTACCCAAGTCCTCTCCTCAGGCCCGTATCCTCTCCAATGGACCAGGTACTGGAGGGAGCCTTGGACCATCTTGCTGTCCACAATCTTGGCCACCTCAAATTCTACCCCCTCAGGGGTAAAAACAGGGACCGGAGGTTTCCTCGAGGGAGCCAAGGACGGGGAGCAGCGTTTAAGGAGGGAGGCATGAATCACGTCGTGTACTCGAAAAGATGGGGGCAACTCTAGTCAGAAGGAGACAGGATTGAGGACTTCAATTACCTTGTACGGCCCTATATACCGGGGAGCAAACTTCTTGGACGGGACTTTAAGGAGCAAATTTTTTGACGATAGCCACACCAGATTCCCGACCACAAACAAGGGATTAGCAGAACGTCTTCTATCAGCCTGAGTTTTTTGTACGCTCTGGGACACCTCTAGGTTCTTCTGAACCTGGGCCCAGACTGTGCACAGTTCCCGATGAACGTCCTCTACCTCGGGATTGTTGGAACTACCGGGTGAAACGGAGGAGAACCGTGGATTAAACCCAAAATTACAGTAAAAGGGGGAGACCCCTGACGAGTTACTGACCCGGTTATTAAGGGAAAATTTGGCGAGGGGAATGAATGAGACCCAATCATATTGACAGTCAGAGATAAAACACCTTAAATATTGTTCTAGAGACTGATTAGTCCTCTCAGTTTGGCCATTAGTTTCAGGATGGAAGGCAGAGGAGAAGGACAGATCAATCTCCAACTTCTTACAGAAGGCTCTCCAAAACAAAGAAACAAATTGTACCCCTCTGTCAGAAACAATATTGACAGGGACCCCATGGAGACGCAGGATGTGTTTGACAAACAAGGTAGCTAACGTCTTGGCATTGGGTAGTTTCTTGAGGGGCACAAAGTGGCACATCTTACTGAAGCGGTCCACCACCACCCACACCACCGACTTGCCTTGAGATGGAGGCAGATCGGTGATACAATGTTTCTTATATGTGATGTGATACAATGTTTCTTATATGTGATGTGATACAATGTTTCTTATATGTGATGTGATACAATGTTTCTTATATGTGATGTGATACAATGTTTCTTATATATATGATGTGATACAATGTTTCTTATATATGTGATGTGATACAATGTTTCTTATATATATGTGATGTGATACAATGTTTCTTATATATGTGATGTGATACAATGTTTCTTATACGTGATACAATGTTTCTTATATATATATATGATGTGATACAATGTTTCTTATACGTGATGTGATACAATGTTTCTTATATATGTGATGTGATACAATGTTTCTTATATGTGATGTGATACAATGTTTCTTATATGTGATGTGATACAATGTTTCTTATATGTGATGTGATACAATGTTTCTTATATGTGATGTGATACAATGTTTCTTATATGTGATGTGATACAATGTTTCTTATATATATGATGTGATACAATGTTTCTTATACGTGATACAATGTTTCTTATATGTGATGTGATACAATGTTTCTTATATGTGATGTGATACAATGTTTCTTATATGTGATGTGATACAATGTTTCTTATATATATGTGATACAATGTTTCTTATATATGTGATGTGATACAATGTTTCTTATATATGTGATACAATGTTTCTTATATGTGATGTGATACAATGTTTCTTATATGTGATGTGATACAATGTTTCTTATATGTGATGTGATACAATGTTTCTTATATATGATGTGATACAATGTTACTTATATGTGATGTGATACAATGTTTCTTATATGTGATGTGATACAATGTTTCTTATATATATATATATATATATATGATGTGATACAATGTTTCTTATACGTGATGTGATACAATGTTTCTTATATATGATGTGATACAATGTTTCTTATATGTGATGTGATACAATGTTTCTTATATGTGATGTGATACAATGTTTCTTATATATGATGTGATACAATGTTTCTTATATATATATGATGTGATACAATGTTTCTTATATATGATGTGATACAATGTTTCTTATATATATATATGATGTGATACAATGTTTCTTATACGTGATGTGATACAATGTTTCTTATATATGATGTGATACAATGTTTCTTATATGTGATGTGATACAATGTTTCTTATATATGATGTGATACAATGTTTCTTATATGTGATGTGATACAATGTTTCTTATATATGATGTGATACAATGTTTCTTATATATGTGATGTGATACAATGTTTCTTATATATGATGTGATACAATGTTTCTTATATATGTGATGTGATACAATGTTTCTTATATATGATGTGATGCAATGTTTCTTATATAAGATGTGATACAATGTTTCTTATATGTGATGTGATACAATGTTTCTTATATATATGATGTGATACAATGTTTCTTATATATGTGATGTGATACAATGTTTCTTATATATGATGTGATACAATGTTTCTTATATATGATGTGATACAATGTTTCTTATATATGTGATGTGATACAATGTTTCTTATATATGTGATGTGATACAATGTTTCTTATATATGTGATGTGATACAATGTTTCTTATATGTGATGTGATACAATGTTTCTTATATGTGATGTGATACAATGTTTCTTATATGTGATGTGATACAATGTTTCTTATATGTGATGTGATACAATGTTTCTTATATGTGATGTGATACAATGTTTCTTATATATGATGTGATACAATGTTTCTTATATGTGATGTGATACAATGTTACTTATATGTGATGTGATACAATGTTTCTTATATATGATGTGATACAATGTTTCTTATATATATATATATATATGATGTGATACAATGTTTCTTATATGTGATGTGATACAATGTTTCTTATATATGATGTGATACAATGTTTCTTATATATATATATATATATATATATGATGTGATACAATGTTTCTTATACGTGATGTGATACAATGTTTCTTATATATGTGATGTGATACAATGTTTCTTATATGTGATGTGATACAATGTTTCTTATATGTGATGTGATACAATGTTTCTTATATATGGGATGTGATACAATGTTTCTTATATATGTGATGTGATACAATGTTTCTTATATATGGGATGTGATACAATGTTTCTTATATGATGTGATACAATGTTTCTTATATATGTGATGTGATACAATGTTTCTTATATATGTGATGTGATACAATGTTTCTTATATGTGATGTGATACAATGTTACTTATATGTGATGTGATACAATGTTTCTTATATATGATGTGATACAATGTTTCTTATATATATATATATGATGTGATACAATGTTTCTTATACGTGATGTGATACAATGTTTCTTATATATGATGTGATACAATGTTTCTTATATGTGATGTGATACAATGTTTCTTATATGTGATGTGATACAATGTTTCTTATATGTGATGTGATACAATGTTTCTTATATGTGATGTGATACAATGTTTCTTATATGTGATGTGATACAATGTTTCTTATATATATATGATGTGATACAATGTTTCTTATATGTGATGTGATACAATGTTTCTTATATATGATGTGATACAATGTTTCTTATATGTGATGTGATACAATGTTTCTTATATATGATGTGATACAATGTTTCTTATATGTGATGTGATACAATGTTTCTTATATGTGATGTGATACAATGTTTCTTATATATGATGTGATACAATGTTTCTTATATGTGATGTGATACAATGTTTCTTATATGTGATGTGATACAATGTTTCTTATATGTGATGTGATACAATGTTTCTTATATATGATGTGATACAATGTTACTTATATGTGATGTGATACAATGTTTCTTATATATGATGTGATACAATGTTTCTTATATATATATATGATGTGATACAATGTTTCTTATATGTGATGTGATACAATGTTACTTATATGTGATGTGATACAATGTTTCTTATATGTGATGTGATACAATGTTTCTTATATATGATGTGATACAATGTTTCTTATATATGATGTGATACAATGTTTCTTATATGTGATGTGATACAATGTTTCTTACATGTGATGTGATACAATGTTTCTTATATGTGATGTGATACAATGTTTCTTATATGTGATGTGATACAATGTTTCTTATACGTGATGTGATACAATGTTTCTTATATACGTGATGTGATACAATGTTTCTTATATATGTGATGTGATACAATGTTTCTTATATACGTGATGTGATACAATGTTTCTTATATATGTGATGTGATACAATGTTTCTTATATATGATGTGATACAATGTTTCTTATATGTGATGTGATACAATGTTTCTTATATGTGATGTGATACAATGTTTCTTATATGTGATGTGATACAATGTTTCTTATATGTGATGTGATACAATGTTTCTTATATATGATGTGATACAATGTTTCTTATATATATATGATGTGATGAAATGTTTCTTATATAAGATGTGATACAATGTTTCTTATATATGTGATGTGATACAATGTTTCTTATATGTGATGTGATACAATGTTTCTTATATATGTGATGTGATACAATGTTTCTTATATGTGATGTGATACAATGTTTCTTATATGTGATGTGATACAATGTTTCTTATATATGTGATGTGATACAATGTTTCTTATATATGTGATGTGATACAATGTTTCTTATATATGTGATGTGATACAATGTTTCTTATATGTGATGTGATACAATGTTTCTTATATGTGATGTGATACAATGTTTCTTATATGTGATACAATGTTTCTTATATATGTGATGTGATACAATGTTTCTTATATATGTGATGTGATACAATGTTTCTTATATATGTGATGTGATACAATGTTTCTTATATATATATATATATATGATGTGATACAATGTTTCTTATATGTGATGTGATACAATGTTTCATATATGTGATGTGATACAATGTTTCTTATATATATGATGTGATACAATGTTTCTTATATATGTGATGTGATACAATGTTTCTTATATATATGATGTGATACAATGTTTCTTATATATATGATGTGATACAATGTTTCTTATATATGATGTGATACAATGTTTCTTATATGTGATGTGATACAATGTTTCTTATATGTGATGTGATACAATGTTTCTTATATGTGATACAATGTTTCTTATATATGTGATGTGATACAATGTTTCTTATATATGATGTGATACAATGTTTCTTATACGTGATGTGATACAATGTTTCTTATATATGATGTGATACAATGTTTCTTATATATGTGATGTGATACAATGTTTCTTATATGTGATGTGATACAATGTTTCTTATATGTGATGTGATACAATGTTTCTTATATGTGATGTGATACAATGTTTCTTATATGTGATGTGATACAATGTTTCTTATATGTGATGTGATACAATGTTTCTTATACGTGATGTGATACAATGTTTCTTATATATGTGATGTGATACAATGTTTCTTATATATGATGTGATACAATGTTTCTTATATGTGATGTGATACAATGTTTCTTATATGTGATGTGATACAATGTTTCTTATATGTGATGTGATACAATGTTTCTTATATGTGATGTGATACAATGTTTCTTATATATGATGTGATACAATGTTTCTTATATGTGATGTGATACAATGTTTCTTATATATGATGTGATACAATGTTTCTTATATATATATATATATGATGTGATACAATGTTTCTTATATGTGATGTGATACAATGTTACTTATATGTGATGTGATACAATGTTTCTTATATGTGATGTGATACAATGTTTCTTATATATGATGTGATACAATGTTTCTTATATGTGATGTGATACAATGTTACTTATATATGATGTGATACAATGTTTCTTATATATATATATATATATATATATATGATGTGATACAATGTTTCTTATATGTGATGTGATACAATGTTTCTTATATGTGATGTGATACAATGTTTCTTATATATGATGTGATACAATGTTTCTTATATATGTGATGTGATACAATGTTTCTTATATACGTGATGTGATACAATGTTTCTTATATATGTGATGTGATACAATGTTTCTTATATATGATGTGATACAATGTTTCTTATATATATATATGATGTGATACAATGTTTCTTATATGTGATGTGATACAATGTTACTTATATGTGATGTGATACAATGTTTCTTATATGTGATGTGATACAATGTTTCTTATATGTGATGTGATACAATGTTTCTTATATGTGATGTGATACAATGTTTCTTATATATGATGTGATACAATGTTTCTTATATATATATATGATGTGATGCAATGTTTCTTATATAAGATGTGATACAATGTTTCTTATATGTGATGTGATACAATGTTTCTTATATATGTGATGTGATACAATGTTTCTTATATGTGATGTGATACAATGTTTCTTATATGTGATGTGATACAATGTTTCTTATATATGTGATGTGATACAATGTTTCTTATATATGTGATGTGATACAATGTTTCTTATATATGTGATGTGATACAATGTTTCTTATATGTGATGTGATACAATGTTTCTTATATGTGATGTGATACAATGTTACTTATATGTGATGTGATACAATGTTTCTTATATGTGATGTGATACAATGTTTCTTATATATGTGATGTGATACAATGTTTCTTATATGTGATGTGATACAATGTTTCTTATATGTGATGTGATACAATGTTTCTTATATATGTGATGTGATACAATGTTTCTTATATATATGATGTGATACAATGGTTCTTATATATGTGATGTGATACAATGTTTCTTATATGTGATGTGATACAATGTTTCTTATATGTGATGTGATACAATGTTTCTTATATGTGATACAATGTTTCTTATATATGTGATGTGATACAATGTTTCTTATATATGTGATGTGATACAATGTTTCTTATATATGTGATGTGATACAATGTTTCTTATATATATATATATATGATGTGATACAATGTTTCTTATATGTGATGTGATACAATGTTTCATATATGTGATGTGATACAATGTTTCTTATATATATGATGTGATACAATGTTTCTTATATATGTGATACAATGTTTCTTATATATATGATGTGATACAATGTTTCTTATATATGATGTGATACAATGTTTCTTATATGTGATGTGATACAATGTTTCTTATATGTGATGTGATACAATGTTTCTTATATGTGATGTGATACAATGTTTCTTATATATGTGATGTGATACAATGTTTCTTATATATGTGATGTGATACAATGTTTCTTATATGTGATGTGATACAATGTTTCTTATATATATATATGATGTGATACAATGTTTCTTATATATATGATGTGATACAATGTTTCTTATATATGTGATGTGATACAATGTTTCTTATATATGTGATGTGATACAATGTTTCTTATATGTGATGTGATACAATGTTTCATATATGTGATGTGATACAATGTTTCTTATATATGTGATGTGATACAATGTTTCTTATATATATATATATATGATGTGATACAATGTTTCTTATATGTGATGTGATACAATGTTTCATATATGTGATGTGATACAATGTTTCTTATATATATGATGTGATACAATGTTTCTTATATATGTGATGTGATACAATGTTTCTTATATATATGATGTGATACAATGTTTCTTATATATATATATATATGATGTGATACAATGTTTCTTATATATATGATGTGATACAATGTTTCTTATATATGTGATGTGATACAATGTTTCTTATATATATATATATGATGTGATACAATGTTTCTTATATATATGATGTGATACAATGTTTCTTATATATGTGATGTGATACAATGTTTCTTATATATATATATATGTGATGTGATACAATGGTTCTTATATATGATGTGATACAATGTTTCTTATATGTGATGTGATACAATGTTTCTTATATATGTGATGTGATACAATGGTTCTTATATATGATGTGATACAATGTTTCTTATATGTGATGTGATACAATGTTTCTTATATATGTGATGTGATACAATGTTTCTTATATATGATGTGATACAATGTTTCTTATATATGTGATGTGATACAATGTTTCTTATATGTGATGTGATACAATGTTTCTTATATGTGATGTGATACAATGTTTCTTATATATGTGATGTGATACAATGTTTCTTATATGTGATGTGATACAATGTTTCTTATATGTGATGTGATACAATGTTTCTTATACGTGATGTGATACAATGTTTCTTATATGTGATGTGATACAATGTTTCTTATATGTGATGTGATACAATGTTTCTTATACGTGATGTGATACACTGTTTCTTATATATGTGATGTGATACTGATGTATGGTCTCTATAAACACTGTATAATCAGTTCCCTCTGCACTTCTTGTAAAGTCTTACATGTATTGTTGTACTCCATTGGCACGATATTTTACAATGTATATCTGATTGTGGTTCTCCTATATTTACGCTGCTACGACATGATATTATCCACGTGAGAGGCTCCTGTGTTGAACTGAAACGTCGTATTTTTCTATGGACCAATAAAGCACCTTCACTACTTTGCTTGTACCTCGGGGGCTGCCTGATTGTTGGATCTACTTGTATTGGGTCTTTTGGCCTTGACCGGGGGGGTCTGCACCCACATACGACTGAGGCTGACATTTCATCTGGAGATATCCATCTATCTCTCTCATATCTCTCTCTCTCTCATTCTCATATCTATCTCTCTATCTCTCTCATATCTCTCTTTCTCTCATTCTCATATCTATCTCTCTATCTCTCTCATATCTCTCTCTCTCTCATATCTCTCTCTCATATCTCTCTCATATCTCTCTCTCATATCTCTCTCTCATTCTCATATCTATCTCTCTATCTCTCTCATATCTCTCTCTCTCATATCTCTCTCTCATTCTCATATCTCTCTCTCTCTCATTCTCATATCTATCTCTCTATCTCTCTCATTCTCATATCTCTCTCATATCTCTCTCTCATTCTCATATCTCTCTCTCTCATTCTCATATCTCTCTCTCATATCTCTCTCATATCTCTCTCATTCTCATATCTCTCTCTCATATCTCTCTCTCTCATCTCTTATATCTCTCTCTCTCTCTCATTCTCATATCTCTCGCTCATATCTCTCTCTCATATCTCTCTCTCATATCTCTCTCTCATTCTCATATCTCTCTCTCATATCTCTCTCTCTCTCATCTCTCATATCTCTCTCATCTCTCATATCTCTCTCTCTCATATCTCTCTCTCTCATATCTCTCATATCTCTCTCTCATATATCTCTCTCTCTCTCTCATATCTCTCATCTCTCATATATCTCTCTCTCTCTCTCATATCTCTCTCTCATATCTCTCACTCTCGCATATCTCTCACTCTCGCATATCTCACACCTCTCAGATCTCTCTCCTATATCTCTCTCATCTCATCTCTCACATATCTCTCTCTCTCTCTCTCTAATATCGCTCTCATATCTCTCTCTCAGATCTCTCATCTCTGTCATATATCTCTCATAACTCTCATATCTATCTCACTCTCATATCTCTCTCATATCTCTCTCTCTCTCATTCTCATATCTATCTCTCTATCTCTCTCATATCTCTCTCTCTCATATCTCTCTCTCTCATTCTCATATCTCTCTCTCTCTCATATCTCTCTCTCTCTCATTCTCATATCTCTCTCTCATATCTCTCTCATATCTCTCTCATATCTCTCTCATATCTCTCTCATATCTCTCTCTCTCTCATCTCTTATATCTCTCTCTCTCATCTCTTATATCTCTCTCTCTCTCATATCTCTCTCATATCTCTCTCATTCTCATATCTCTCATATCTCTCTCTCTCTCTCTCTCATCTCTCATATCTCTCTCATCTCTCATATCTCTCTCTCTCTCATATCTCTCTCGCTCTCATATCTCTCTCGCTCTCATATCTCTCACTCTCGCATATCTCTCACTCTCGCATATCTCTCACTCTCGCATATCTCTCACTCTCGCATATCTCTCACTCTCGCATATCTCTCACTCTCGCATATCTCTCACTCTCGCATATCTCTCACTCTCGCATATCTCTCACTCTCGCATATCTCTCACTCTCGCATATCTCTCACTCTCACATATCTCACACCTCTCTCCTATATCTCTCTCATCTCATCTCTCACATATCTCTCTCTCTCTCTCTAATATCGCTCTCATATCTCTCTCTCAGATCTCTCATCTCTGTCATATATCTCTCATAACTCTCATATCTATCTCACTCTCATATCTCTCTCACTCATATCTTTTTCTCATATCTCTCTCTCTCTCATATCTCTCTCATATCTTTTTCTCATATCTCTCTCTCTCATATCTCTCTCATATCTTTCTCTCTCATATATCTCTCTCATATCATCTCTCTCATTTCTCTCTCACATATCTCTCTAATATCGCTCTCATATCTCTCTCACACCTCTCATATCTCTCACACCTCTCATATCTCTCACACCTCTCATATCTCTCACACCTCTCATATCTCTCACACCTCTCATATCTCTCTCTCTCATATCTCTCTCTCTCTCTCTCTCATATCTCTCTCTCATATCTCTCTCTCGCTCTCATATCCATCCATCTCATTTTATTATACAGCGTAACGCCCGGCACAGGCACCTCCCGTCCTGTGAGCAGTTTTATCTCCCTCTGTCCATTTTCAACATACTAATATGTTTCTTGATTCTGGAGCGCCGGGTTCTGTACGTCCGGGTGGGCGTTATATATTGGGTTTTGCTGCAGACACATTGTACTTTTGTCTGTTCCCTCGTGTTGGCGCAGGTCCCGGAACATGTGGGGGAGTGGCGCTGTGTACTGGAGCATTCCGTACCTTGTGGCCAC
The DNA here is from genome assembly GCF_050947455.1 of Rhinoderma darwinii. Lineage (NCBI taxonomy): Eukaryota > Metazoa > Chordata > Amphibia > Anura > Rhinodermatidae > Rhinoderma > Rhinoderma darwinii. The sequence continues at coordinate 310,148 of NW_027463673.1, read as the reverse complement.
CGCTCGCTTCTACTGTACAAACCAAACATTATGTAAGAGTGTGTACAGGGAGGAAGAGGAGGAACAGGCGTACTGTAAATCCACGCTGTCTGCACGCCCTACTGTACCATGAAAACAGACCATTTACACTCTGATCACACCCCCTGCAGCCACAAACACCTGAGCAACACATCCCCCCACACACACACCTGAGCAACACATCCCCCCACACACACACCTGAGCAACACATCCCCCCACACACACACCTGAGCAACACATCCCCCCACACACACACCTGAGCAACACATCCCCCCACACACACACCTGAGCAACACCCCCCTCACACACCTGAGCAACACATCCCCCCCCACACACCTGAGCAACACATCCCCCCCCCCCACACACCTGAGCAACACATCCCCCCCACACACACCTGAGCAACACATCCCCCCCACACACACCTGAGTAACACATCCCCCCCCCACACACACCTGAGCAACACATCCCCCCCCCACACACACCTGAGCAACACATCCCCCCCCACACACACCTGAGCAACACATCCCCCCCCACAAACACCTGAGCAACACCCCCCCCACACACACCTGAGCAACACATCCCCCCACACACACCTGAGCAACACATCCCCCCCACAAACACCTGAGCAACACCCCCCCCCACACAAACACCTGAGCAACACCCCCCCCACACAAACACCTGAGCAACACCCCCCCCCACACACCTGAGCAACACATCCCCCCCCACACACCTGAGCAACACATCCCCCACACACACCTGAGCAACACATCCCCCCCCACACACACCTGAGCAACACATCCCCCCCACACACACCTGAGCAACACATCCCCCCCCCACACACACACCTGAGCAACACATCCCCCCCCACACACACACCTGAGCAACACATCCCCCCCCACACACACACCTGAGCAACACATCCCCCCACCACACACACCTGAGCAACACATCCCCCCACCACACACACCTGAGCAACACACCCCCCCCCACACACACCTGAGCAACACATCCCCCCCCACACACACCTGAGCAACACATCCCCCCCCAACACCTGAGCAACACATCCCCCCCCCACACACACACCTGAGCAACACATCCCCCCCACACACACCTGAGCAACACATCCCCTCTACATACACCTGAGCAACACATCCCCCACACCTGAGCAACACATCCCCCCCACACACACCTGAGCAACACATCCCCCACACACACCTGAGCAACACATCCCCCCCACACACACACCTGAGCAACACATCCCCCCCACACACACACACCTGAGCAACACATCCCCCCTACATACACCTGAGCAACACATCCCCCCTACATACACCTGAGCAACACATCCCCCCCACACACACACCTGAGCAACACATCCCCCCACACACACACCTGAGCAACACATCCCCCCCCACACACACACCTGAGCAACACATCCCCCCCACCACACACCTGAGCAACACATCCCCCACACACACCTGAGCAACACATCCCCCCCACACACACACCTGAGCAACACATCCCCCCCACACACACACACCTGAGCAACACATCCCCCCTACATACACCTGAGCAACACATCCCCCCTACATACACCTGAGCAACACATCCCCCCCCCACACACACCTGAGCAACACATCCCCCCCTACATACACACACCTGAGCAGAACATCCCCCCTACATACACACACCTGAGCAGCACATCCCCCCCACACACCTGAGCAACACATCCATCCTACATACACCTTAGCAACACCCCCCCTACACACACCTGGGCAACACATCCCCCACGCAAGTCCTCTGTAAATCGTGCCCCCCACTCATGGATTAATCCCCAGCACATGACGGACCGAGTGTTAGTGTACGTCAGCGTCACACACACACACACACACAATGCAAAGATGGCAACGAGAGAGCAATATACGAGAGAGAGAGATATGAGAGAGGGAGAGATATGAGAGATGAGAGAGAGAGTGATATGGAGAGAGAGAGAGTGATATGGAGAGAGAGAGAGAGCGAGAGAGATATGAGAGCGAGAGAGAGATATGAGAGCGAGAGAGAGATATGAGAGAGAGTGATATGGAGAGAGAGTGATATGGAGAGAGAGAGAGTGATATGGAGAGAGAGAGTGATATGGAGAGAGAGAGAGTGATATGGAGAGAGAGAGAGAGTGATAGAGAGAGAGAGAGTGATATGGAGAGAGAGAGAGAGAGAGAGCGAGAGAGAGAGATATGAGAGCGAGAGAGAGAGATATGAGAGCGAGAGAGAGAGATATGAGAGCGAGAGAGAGAGATATGAGAGCGAGAGAGAGATATGAGAGAGAGTGATATGGAGAGAGAGAGAGAGAGAGTGATATGGGGAGAGAGAGAGTGATATGGAGAGAGAGAGTGATATGGAGAGAGAGAGACAGAGAGAGAGAGTGATATGGAGAGAGAGGCAGAGATATGGAGAGAGAGAGATATGAGAGAGTGATATGGAGAGAGAGAGATATGAGAGAGAGAGTGCTATGGAGAAAGAGAGGGAGAGATATGAGAGCGAGAGAGAGATATGAGAGCGAGAGAGAGATATGAGAGCGAGAGACATATAGAGAGAGATATGAGAGCGAGAGAGAGACATATAGAGAGAGATATGAGAGAGAGATATGGAGAGAGAGAGAGAGAGTGATATGGGGAGAGAGAGAGAGTAATATGGAGAGAGAGAGAGAGAGAGAGAGAGTGATATGGAGAGAGAGAGAGAGAGAGAGAGAGTGATATGGAGAGAGAGTGATATGGAGAGAGAGAGTGATATGGAGAGAGAGAGATATGGAGAGAGAGAGAGATATGGAGAGAGAGAGAGATATGGAGAGAGAGGGAGATATGGAGAGAGAGGGAGATATGGAGAGAGGGAGATATGGAGAGAGATAGAGATATGGAGAGAGAGGGAGAGATATGAGAGAGAGGGAGAGATATGAGAGAGAGGGAGAGATATGAGAGAGAGGGAGAGATATGAGAGGGAGAGATGAGAGCGAGGGAGAGATGAGAGCGAGGGAGAGATGAGAGCGAGGGAGAGATGAGAGCGAGGGAGAGATGAGAGCGAGGGAGAGATGAGAGCGAGGGAGAGATATGAGAGAGACATATGAGAGAGAAGAGAGAAGAGAGAGAAGAGAGAGAAGAGAGAGAAGAAGAGAGAAGAAGAGAGAAGAAGAGAGAAGAAGAGAGAAGAAGAGAGAAGAAGAAGAGAGAAGAAGAGAGAAGAAAGAGGAGAGAAGAGAGAGAAGAAGAGAGAAGAGAGAGAGAGAAGAAGAGAGAGAAGAGAGGAGATAGATATGAGATAGATAGGATAGAGTTTACGTTCCGTCCATGTGGAGACGTCTGTTATGTAATATGATAAAGAGTCAGAGAATGTAAGAAATAATTATATCACAGCGTGAACGAGGAGGAAGAGGAGGAGGAGGAGGAGAGCGGGGCCGGCGCTGAGGAGGAGGAGAGCGGGGCCGGCGCTGAGGAGGAGGAGAGCGGGGCCGGCGCCGAGGAGGAACCACAACACAGAGGAGTGAGGAGAACACATGAGAACAGAACCGCAACGAGGGAACGACACAGGCAGCAGGTACCAGACATCTTCTTCTACATGTGTATATATGTATTTAGAGAGAGACGTAGCTACACCGAGCAGCTAGAACATCATACCTCTGCCGGCTGAAGTGAATAACACTGATGATCTGGTTACAATGTCGCTTGAGGGGATATATTAGGGGGATACATATATGGGAGATATATTAGGGGGGATATATTGGGAGGGTAATATATTAGGAGGGATATATTGGGAGGGTAATATATTAGGAGGGATATATTGGGAGGGTAATATATTAGGAGGGATATATTGGGGGTGATATATATTAGGAGGGATATATTGGGGGTGTGATATATATTAGGAGGGATATATTGGGGGTGATATATTAGGAGGGATATATTGGGGGTGATATATATTAGGAGGGATATATTGGGGGTGTCATATTAGGAGGGATATATTGGGGGTGTGATATATTAGGGGGGATATATTGGGGGTGATATATTAGGAGGGATATATTGGGGTGATATATTAGGAGGGATATATTGGGGGTGTGATATATATTAGGAGGGATATATTGGGGGGGTAATATATTAGGAGGGACATATTGGGGGGTTCATAAATTAGGCAGGATAATATAATAGGAGTGATATATTGGGGGTGTGATATATTAGGAGGGATATATTAGGGGGTTATATTAGGGGTGATATATTATGGGGGTGATATATTCTGCAGCAGGTGATCAGTCGGTTTTTATAGTTGATGTTGGAATCAGGAAACACGGAGAAGTGTCAGGATCTGAGCGACTGACAAGGGGCAAATTGTGATGTGTAGACGACGGGGTGATCGAAGTCTTGTGACATTAGGCGCCACGCTACGCTGGGGGGACAGGAGTCAGGCTACGCTGAGGGGACAGGAGTCAGGCTACGCTGGGGGGACAGGAGTCAGGCTACGCTGGGGGGACAGGAGTCAGGCTACGCTGGGGGGACAGGAGTCAGGCTACGCTGGGGGGACAGGCGTCAGGCTACGCTGGGGGGACAGGCGCCAGGCTACGCAGGGGGACAGGCGCCACACTACGCAGAGGGACAGGCGCCACACAGGGGGACAGGAGTCAGGCTACGCTGGGGGGACAGGAGTCAGGCTACGCAGGGGGACAGGCGCCAGGCTACGCAGGGGGACAGGCGCCAGGCTACGCAGGGGGACAGGAGCCAGGCTACGCAGGGGGACAGGAGCCAGGCTACGCAGGGGGACAGGCGCCAGGCTACGCAGGGGGACAGGCGCCAGGCTACGCAGGGGGACAGGAGCCAGGCTACGCAGGGGGACAGGAGCCAGGCTACGCAGGGGGACAGGAGCCAGGCTACACAGGGGGACAGGAGCCAGGCTACACAGGGGGACAGGAGCCAGGCTACACAGGGGGACAGGAGCCAGGCTACACAGGGGGACAGGAGCCAAGCTACACAGGGGGACAGGAGCCAGGCTACACAGGGGGACAGGAGCCAGGCTACACAGGGGGACAGGAGTCAGGCTACACAGGGGGACAGGAGCCAGGCTACACAGGGGGACAGGAGCCAGGCTACACAGGGGGACAGGAGCCAGGCTACGCAGGGGGACAGGAGCCAGGCTACGCAGGGGGACAGGAGCCAGGCTACGCAGGGGGACAGGAGCCAGGCTACGCAGGGGGACAGGAGCCACGCTACGCAGGGGGACAGGAGCCACGCTACACAGGGGGACAGGAGTCAGGCTACACAGGGGGACAGGAGCCAGGCTACGCAGGGGGACAGGAGCCAGGCTACGCAGGGGGACAGGAGCCAGGCTACGCAGGGGGACAGGAGCCAGGCTACGCAGGGGGACAGGAGCCACGCTACACAGGGGGACAGGAGTTCTATCGTCTCTTAATTTATAGTCAAGAAGCAGAAACAAGAGGAAAGAAGAGATTGTCCCTCTAAAAGAGAAAGACCTGGAAAGTACAAGCAGAACAACTCAACAGAGAGACCGGCACATGTACATAGACAGACAGGAGGTGAGACAGAACAGACCGGTTAACAGAGAGACAGGCAGGCGGTCAGCGGGACAAAAAAGTAAGAAGACAGGTGATGCGAGGACTCAATGCCTGCAGTCAGCAGAGGGACAGGGCTGGAATTTGGTTTGTACACACGCATCTCTCCACGTGTGCGGAGTGTACAGGAGGAGCCGGCACAGTAAGTACAGTACAGAGTATTAGTCACCACATCCCCGGCGAACACCGTACTCTGTGTACTGTACAACCAGGAGCGGCACCTCAGCACTGTACACACATCACCTGCCAGAGCAAGAGACACTACAGCTAAATATATATACCCTATATACAATCCATATACTGTACACACATCACCTGCCAGAGCAAGAGACACTACAGCTAAATATATATACCCTATATACAATCCATATACTGTACACACATCACCTGCCCGAGCAAGAGACACTACAGCTAAATATATATACCCTATATACAATCCATATACTGTACCACATCACCTGCCAGAGCAAGAGACACTACAGCTAAATATATATACCCTATATACAATCCATATACTGTACACACAACACCTGCCCGAGCAAGAGACACTACAGCTAAATATATATACCCTATATACAATCCATATATGTACACACATCACCTGCCAGAGAAGGAGACACTACAGCTAAATATATACCCTATATACAATCCATATACTGTACACACATCACCTGCCAGAGCAAGAGACACTACAGCTAAATATATATACCTTATATACAATCCATATACTGTACACACATCACCTGCCCGAGCAAGAGACACTACAGCTAAATATATATACCCTATATACAATCCATATACTGTACACACATCACCTGCCAGAGCAAGAGACACTACAGCTAAATATAATACCCTATATACATCCATATACTGTACACACAACACCTGCCCGAGCAAGAGAACACTACAGCTAAATATATATACCCTATATACAATCCATATACTGTACACACATCACCTGCCAGAGCAAGAGACACTACAGCTAAATATATATACCTTATATACAATCCATATACTGTACACACATCACCTGCCCGAGCAAGAGACACTACAGCTAAATATATATAACCTATATACAATCCATATACTGTACACACATCACCTGCCAGAGCAAGAGACACTGCAGCTAAATATATATACCCTATATACAATCCATATACTGTACACACATCACCTGCCAGAGCAAGAGACACTACAGCTAAATATATATACCCTATATACAATCCATATACTGTACACACATCACCTGCCCGAGCAAGAGACACTACAGCTAAATATTACACAACACCTGCAGAGCAAGAGACACTACAGCTAATATATATACCCTATATACAATCCATATACTGTACACACATCACCTGCCAGAGCAAGAGACACTACAGCTAAATATATATACCTATATACAATCCATATACTGTACACACATCACCTGCCCGAGCAAGAGACACTACAGCTAAATATATATAACCTATATACAATCCATATACTGTACACACATCACCTGCCAGAGCAAGAGACACTACAGCTAAAATATATATACCCTATATACAATCCATATACTGTACACACAACACCTGCCCGAGCAAGAGACACTACAGCTAAATATATATACCCTATATACAATCCATATACTGTACACACATCACCTGCCAGAGCAAGAGACACTACAGCTAAATATATATACCCTATATACAATCCATATACTGTACACACATCACCTGCCCGAGAAAGAGACACTACAGCTAAATATCTACCCTATATACAATCCATATACTGTACACACATCACCTGCCAGAGCAAGAGACACTACAGCTATATATATACCTTATATACAATCCATATACTGTACACACATCACCTGCCAGAGCAAGAGACACTACAGCTAAATATATATACCCTATATACAATCCATATACTGTACACACATCACCTGCCCGAGCAAGAGACACTACAGCTAAATATATATACCCTATATACAATCCATATACTGTACACACATCACCTGCCAGAGCAAGAGACACTACAGCTATATATATACCTTATATACAATCCATATACTGTACACACATCACCTGCCCGAGCAAGAGACACTACAGCTAAATATATATACCCTATATACAATCCATATACTGTACACACATCACCTGCCAGAGCAAGAGACACTACAGCTATATATATACCTTATATACAATCCATATACTGTACACACATCACCTGCCAGAGCAAGAGACACTACAGCTAAATATATATACCCTATATACAATCCATATACTGTACACACATCACCTGCCAGAGCAAGAGACACTACAGCTAAATATATATACCCTATATACAATCCATATACTGTACACACAACACCTGCCCGAGCAAGAGACACTACAGCTAAATATATATACCCTATATACAATCCATATACTGTACACACATCACCTGCCAGAGCAAGAGACACTACAGCTAAATATATATACCTTATATACAATCCATATACTGTACACACATCACCTGCCCGAGCAAGAGACACTACAGCTAAATATATATAACCTATATACAATCCATATACTGTACACACATCACCTGCCAGAGCAAGAGACACTACAGCTAAATATATATACCCTATATACAATCCATATACTGTACACACAACACCTGCCCGAGCAAGAGACACTACAGCTAAATATATATACCCTATATACAATCCATATACTGTACACACATCACCTGCCAGAGCAAGAGACACTACAGCTAAATATATATACCTTATATACAATCCATATACTGTACACACATCACCTGCCCGAGCAAGAGACACTACAGCTAAATATATATAACCTATATACAATCCATATACTGTACACACACATAACCTGCCCGAGCAAGAGACACTACAGCTAAATATATATACCCTATATACAATCCATATACTGTACACACAACACCTGCCCGAGCAAGAGACACTACAGCTAAATATATATACCCTATATACAATCCATATACTGTACACACATCACCTGCCAGAGCAAGAGACATTACAGCTAAATATATATACCCTATATACAATCCATATACTGTACACACAACACCTGCCCGAGCAAGAGACACTACAGCTAAATATATATACCCTATATACAATCCATATACTGTACACACATCACCTGCCAGAGCAAGAGACACTACAGCTAAATATATATACCCTATATACAATCCATATACTGTACACACATCACCTGCCCGAGAAAGAGACACTACAGCTAAATATCTACCCTATATACAATCCATATACTGTACACACATCACCTGCCAGAGCAAGAGACACTACAGCTAAATATATATACCTTATATACAATCCATATACTGTACACACATCACCTGCCCGAGCAAGAGACACTACAGCTAAATATATATAACCTATATACAATCCATATACTGTACACACATCACCTGCCAGAGCAAGAGACACTACAGCTAAATATATATACCCTATATACAATCCATATACTGTACACACAACACCTGCCCGAGCAAGAGACACTACAGCTAAATATATATACCCTATATACAATCCATATACTGTACTGTACACACATCACCTGCCAGAGCAAGAGACACTACAGCTAAATATATATACCATATATACAATCCATATACTGTACACACACATCACCTGCCCGAGCAAGAGACACTACAGCTAAATATATACCCTATATACAACCCATATACTGTACACACATCACCTGCCAGAGCAAGAGACACTACAGCTAAATATCTACCCTATATACAATCCATATACTGTACACACATCACCTGCCAGAGCAAGAGACACTACAGCTAAATATATACCCTATATACAATCCATATACTGTACTGTACACACATCACCTACCAGAGCGACACTACAGCTAAATATATACCCTATATACAACCCATATACTGAACACACATCACCTGCCAGAGCAAGAGACACTACAGCTAAATATATACCCTATATACAACCCCTATACTGTACATACATCACCTGCCAGAGCAAGAGACACTACAGCTAAATATATACCCTATATACAACCCATATACTGTACACACATCACCTGCCAGAGCAAGAGACACTACAGCTAAATATATACCCTATATACAACCCATATACTGTACACACATCACCTGCCAGAGCAAGAGACACTACAGCTAAATATATACAATATATACAATCCATATACTGTACACACATCACCTGCCAGAGCAAGAGACACTACAGCTAAATATATACAACCCCTATACTGTACATACATCACCTGCCAGAGAAGGAGACACTACAGCTAAATATATACCCTATATACAACCCCTATACTGTACATACATCACCTGCCAGAGCAAGAGACACTACAGCTAAATATATACCCTATATACAACCCATATACTGTACACACATCACCTGCCAGAGAAGGAGACACTACAGCTAAATATATACCCTATATACAACCCATATACTGTACACACATCACCTGCCAGAGCAAGAGACACTACAGCTAAATATATACCCTATATACAACCCATATACTGTACACACATCACCTGCCAGAGCAAGAGACACTACAGCTAAATATATATACCCTATATACAACCCATATACTGTACATACATCACCTGCCAGAGAAGGAGACACTACAGCTAAATATATACCCTATATACAACCCATGTATTGTACACACATCACCTGCCAGAGCAAGAGACACTACAGCTAAATATATACTGTTCTATATACAGCCCCGACCACCAGGAACACTGCACTATATACTGTTCTATATACAGCCCCGACCACTAGAAACACTGCACTATATACTGTTCTAAATACAGCCCCGACCACTAGAAACACTGCACTATATACTGTTCTATATACAGCCCCGACCACTAGAAACACTGCACTATATACTGTTCTATTTACAGCCCCGACCACTAAGAACACTGCCACTATATACTGTTCTATATACAGCCCCGACCTCTAGAAACACTGCACTATATACTGTTCTATATACAGCCCCGACCACTAGAAACACTGCACTATATACTGTTCTATATACAGCCCCGACCACTAGAAACACTGCACTATATACTGTTCTATTTACAGCCCCGACCACTAAGAACACTGCCACTATATACTGTTCTATATACAGCCCCGACCACCAGGAACACTGCACTATATACTGTTCTACGTACAGCCCCGACCACTAGGAACACTGCACTATATACTGTTCTAAATACAGCCCCGACCACCAGGAACACTGCACTATATACTGTTCTATATACAGCCCCGACCACGAGAAACACTGCACTATATACTGTTCTATTTACAGCCCCGACCACTAGGAACACTGCACTATATACTGTTCTATATACAGCCCCGACCTCTAGGAACACTGCCGCTATATACTGTTCTATATACAGCCCCGACCACTAGAAAACACTGCACTATATACTGTTCTATATACAGCCCCGACCTCTAGGAACACTCCACTATATACTGTTCTATATACAGCCCCGACCACTAGGAATACTGCATTATATACCGTTCTATATACAGCCCCGACCACTAGGAATACTGCACTATATACTGTTCTATATACAGCCCCGACCACTAGGAATACTGCATTATATACCGTTCTATATACAGCCCCGACCACTAGGAACACTGCACTATATACTGTTCTACGTACAGCCCCGACCACTAGGAACACTGCACTATATACTGTTCTATATACAGCCCCGACCACTAGGAACACTGCACTATATACTGTTCTATATACAGCCCCGACCACTAGGAACACTGCACTATATACTGTTCTATATACAGCCCTGACCACTAGGAACACTGCACTATATACTGTTCTATATACAGCCCCGACCACCAGGAACACTGCACTATATACTGTTCTATATACAGCCGCGACCACTAGAAACACTGCACTATATACTGTTCTATTTACAGCCCCGACCACTAGGAACACTGCACTATATACTGTTCTATATACAGCCCCGACCTCTAGGAACACTGCCGCTATATACGGTTCTATATACAGCCCCGACCTCTAGGAACACTGCCGCTATATACTGTTCTATATACAGCCCCGACCACTAGGAACACTGCACTATATACTGTTCTATATACAGCCCCGACCTCTAGGAACACTGCACTATATACTGTTCTATATACAGCCCCGACCACTAGGAACACTGCACTATATACTGTTCTATATACAGCCCCGACCACTAGGAACACTGCACTATATACTGTTCTATATACAGCCCCGACCTCTAGGAACACTCCACTATATACTGTTCTATATACAGCCCCGACCACTAGGAATACTGCACTATATACTGTTCTATATACAGCCCCGACCACTAGGAACACTGCACTATATACTGTTCTATATACAGCCCCGACCTCTAGGAATACTGCACTATATACTGTTCTATATACAGCCCCGACAACAGAACTGATTTATTTAGTGGTTGAGTAGAGACCAGTTTTGTGCATTAAATGAATAGTAGACGTTTCTGGAATAGATTTTGCTTTCATGGTTTTAGGGGGTCATGCTGCTGTGACCACAGTAATAATCTGTCTTCTATGGAGGAACCCGGCAGCAAGTGTTCAGTTCCCCTACAGCGCCTCCACAGGAAAAATGAGGCATTGAAGGGAGTGAACGGTCATGGAGGCTGGGTCCTCCAGACATAATCCCTCCGCCCTGGTCTTTCTGATTGGGTATATGATACTGAGCCACCCACAGCCTGAACCGGTTATCTCAGCGCCGGGTCACTCTCCTCTGGGGACTGGAATATTTGGGGGGTTATTGAGGTCTCCTGCACTGACACAGTCTCTTCTCAGCTTCCCATCCGCAGACATGAAGTCTCCCCCGCCAGACACCGGACCTCCCAATTCCCAGGAAGAAAAAAATCTGGAGACCAACAAGCTGCTGGGCACGAAAGATCCGGCACAGAGCGAGATAGAAAAGGATTCTGGGTACTCCGGTAGGCGGCCATTTTATCTACTCTACATAGCGAGTCAATCATCCACCTGCACGATCACCCAATCATCTTCATGTAACCTTCACGGCCCCCTGATATCTGACAACCCAGGTCACCTCTCTCCACTGACAACCTCTACTATAACCCTCAGCATTTCCTTTGTGTGGGGCCATTACATTGATTATTCATGTCGGCAACGACGCAGAGAACGATGCCGTCCAATCACAATAAGAAAAGTAAAAGAGGAGACACCGCTGGAGCCTGGGAGAGAACACCGCAAACCGGTATCATCACCTCCATCACCGCCCCAAACCACCAGGGTGCTGACATCCCCCCCCCCCCTACACAGTCCAAGACCACCAGGGTGCTGACATCCCCCCCTACACAGTCCAAGACCACCAGGGTGCTGACATCCACCCCCCCCTACACAGTCCAAGACCACCACGGTGCCGACATCCCCCCCCTACACAGTCCAAGACCGCCAGGGTGCTGACATCCAGCCCCCCCTACACAGTCCAAGACCACCACGGTGCCGACATCCCCCCCCCTACACAGTCCAAGACCACCAGGGTGCGAACATCCCCCCCCTACACAGTCCAAGACCACCAGGGTGCCGACATCCACCCCCCTTACACAGTCCAAGACCACCAGGGTGCGAACATCCCCCCCCTACACAGTCCAAGACCACCAGGGTGCTGACATCCACCCCCCTTACACAGTCCAAGACCACCAGGGTGCCGACATCCCCCCCCTACACAGTCCAAGACCACCAGGGTGCCGACATCCCCCCCCTACACAGTCCAAGACCGCCAGGGTGCTGACATCCAGCCCCCCCTACACAGTCCAAGACCACCACGGTGCCGACATCCCCCCCCCTACACAGTCCAAGACCACCAGGGTGCGAACATCCCCCCCCTACACAGTCCAAGACCACCAGGGTGCTGACATCCACCCCCCTTACACAGTCCAAGACCACCAGGGTGCCGACATCCCCCCCCTACACAGTCCAAGACCACCAGGGTGCCGACATCCCCCCCCTCTACACAGTCCAAGACCACCAGGGTGCGGACATCCCCCCCCCCTCTACACAGTCCAAGACCACCAGGGTGCTGACATCCACCCCCTCCTACACAGTCCAAGACCACCAGGGTGCGGACATCCCCCCCCTACACAGTCCAAGACCACCAGGGTGCCGACATCCCCCCCCTACACAGTCCAAGACCACCAGGGTGCCGACATCCCCCCCTACACAGTCCAAGACCACCAGGGTGCTGACATCCCCCCCCCTACACAGTCCAAGACCACCAGGGTGCTGACATCCCCCCCCCCTACACAGTCCAAGACCACCAGGGTGCTGACATCCCCCCCTACACAGTCCAAGACCACCAGGGTGCCGACATCCCCCCCCCCCCTACACAGTCCAAGACCACCAGGGTGCTGACATCCCCCCCCCCCTACACACAGTCCAAGACCACCAGGGTGCTGACATCCCCCCCCCTACACAGTCCAAGACCACCAGGGTGCTGACATCCACCCCCCCTACACAGTCCAAGACCACCAGGGTGCTGACATTACCCCCCCCCCCCCTACACAGTCCAAGACCACCAGGGTGCTGACATCCCCCCCTACACAGTCCAAGACCACCAGGGTGCTGACATCCCCCCCCCCCCTACACAGTTCAAGACCGCCAGGGTGCAGACATTACCCCCCCACCACTACACAGTCCAAGACCACCAGGGTGCCGACATCCTCCCCCCCCCCCTACACAGTCCAAGACCACCAGGGTGCTGACATTACCCCCCCCCCCTACACAGTCCAAGACCACCAGGGTGCAGACATTACCCCCCCACCACTACACAGTCCAAGACCACCAGGGTGCCGACATCCTCCCCCCCCCCCCTACACAGTCCAAGACCACCAGGGTGCTGACATTACCCCCCCCCCCTACACAGTCCAAGACCACCAGGGTGCCGACATCCCCCCCCCCTACACAGTCCAAGACCACCAGGGTGCTGACATCCCCCCCCCCCCCTACACACAGTCCAAGACCACCAGGGTGCTGACATCCCCCCCTACACAGTCCAAGACCACCAGGGTGCTGACATCCCCCCCCCCCCCTACACAGTTCAAGACCGCCAGGGTGCTGACATTACCCCCCCACCACTACACAGTCCAAGACCACCAGGGTGCTGACATCCCCCCCTACACAGTCCAAGACCACCAGGGTGCTGACATCCACCCCCCCTACACAGTCCAAGACCACCAGGGTGCTGACATCCACCCCCCCTACACAGTCCAAGACCACCAGGGTGCTGACATTACCCCCCCCCCCCCCCTACACAGTCCAAAACCACCAGGGTGCGAACATCCCCCCCTACACAGTCCAAGACCACCAGGGTGCCGACATCCCCCCCCCCTACACAGTCCAAGACCACCAGGGCGCTGACATTATGCCTATGTAATGGAACGCTTCTTAACAAAACTAAACCGGGCACAGCACCAGCCCGTCAGACAATCGTTACCCCCTTTGCCAGGTTGGGGTCTCACTCCCACTGGTCATGTCGCCATCACTGTAATTGCGCCCATATAGTGACTACAAGTCCCAGCAAGACCCAAACAAATCACCACAAGTCCCAGCACGTTCTCGGTTCAAGTCAGAACAGCCAATAGACGACCGCCATAAAGAAGTACAGCACACGGGACACCCCCGGAGACTACTACCCCAACCATCCCATGATCACAACCACCCCCATCTCTCTACTGCAGATCATATATAGTGCAGGCAGAGAATCCATTACAGGAGGAGATGGGGGAGGGGGAGATCTGACCCGTGAGCGCCGCTCTCCAGTCACTGACGGATGTTCTCCACGTCTTCTCTTTACAGACAGCAGTTCGGAAAGTCTCAGCGTGACGGACGCCACTCCGGACCCCCCACAGACGGCGTGTCCCCCCATATATATCCTGCAGAACGTGGTCCTCAAACAGGTGAGGAACAGACAGCAAGCAGAGGTACAAAGTGCTCAACTGCATTTATTGACAGCAACAAAGTCAGAAGATCCCAGGAATTATTCCACAGATATTAAAGGGGCTGTCCGGGATTAGGGGGCGGGGGTTTCTGCTTCTCCTCCCGGACCCCCATCACTACATCAGATCTCCAGAATGAATAGTACCAGTTATCTACCCCCCCCCCCTCCCGGAACCCCATCACTACATCACATCTCCAGGACCATCTGCCCCCCCCTCCTCCCGGACCCCCATCACTGCATCACGTCCCCAGGACCATTAGTACCAGTTATCTGCCCCCCCCCCTCCTCCAGGACTCTCCAGCTTCATCACGTCTTCAGGTTACTGGCCCTTTAATTGTAGAGACGCCCGGCTGACCGCCCACGTTCTTCTCAGTTCTGCCGCCCTGGTGGTAAGTCATTGCTATGACACGCAGGTCGTCTGGTAACTTCTCTGTCTCCTTCTTTCAGCCTCGCATCCTCCTCGTCCTGCAGCCTCCGCTCCGACACCATCGTAAACGAGCCTCCCCTTCATCCCACCTCCCCCTCCTGCGCTCTTATCCCAGGATAGCCCCCCGTCTAGCCCCTCCAAGCCCCGCCCCTTCCGAGGACATGGCCCTCACAGTGTGCACGCAATCCCCCCCTCAGCTGCTGGAGGTCTCCCTGCGCTCTCAGGCCTTGCTGCGCCGGACACGGGAGACTCAGCGATCGATCCGGGAGCTGAGGTCTCACGCCAGACTCTACGAGCGAGCGCTACAGGGCGAGGAAGGGGGATGGGAGCGGCTTCGGAAAGCCATGGAAAGAAGCGGAGGCTACCGGAAAATTCCGCCCGCAATCGACGCGGAGAGAACAGAAGAGGCCGAAGAAGCTGCAAACACCTCAGACGCTTCCACCACGACCCGAGACGACTCCACCGCCTCAGAATCCCCGACAGAGGAGGAAGTGACATCACGCAGGAAATCAGTGACCTCATCAGAGGAAGAACCATCTGAAGAGGAGAACGGGGGAGCAGTATGACCGGACCTCCCCTCCCCTGGGGCTGCGCCCCACTCCTTTGTACGTTTAGATTTTTATAGCATATATATACACTTTATTTTATGGGCACCTGTCGCCCACTATCGCCCCCTAGCCGCCGCTTGTCTACAGGAAGATCTGCTGGTCACAATCTGTCTAATCATGACGGGAATTTATCAAACACTTGTCTGATTGGTTCTTTACCCCACAAGACCTATAGCACAGGACAATGACGACACCTAATGGCCAGTGTGGGTGATGCGGCCGCTGACGGACTTCACATGGGTTTATTGTGTTATCAGACGTCGTCCCGCTCCAGCGCCCCCCGACGCCGTTTCTTTGCTTTCCTCCTTTTTTTGCTGCTTTCTGATAACTGCGAATCTTCTCTATTCACGACCGCGGGGGCCGCAGCACCAAACGGGCGGTAACGCAGCTTCAGTCCTGGCGGAAGGGTTAATGGCGGCCGATCGGGGACACTGTGCTGGGCCGTGTGGTCTCCATGGGCCTCTGCCAAAGTGATAACACCCTGTAATGGAGCGGCAGCCACAAGCGTCTCCTCCGGGACCCCAGAAGGGTGAAGGAAAGCGCGCAGGGGGGGCGCAGCACCGGGCGAGGACACCACGTGGTAAAACTTCCTGACCCCGTCATCGCGGATCTTCTGCATCTTATAGCCAGACAACGGGAAACGGTGAGAGTCGAAGCTGAGGACGAAAGAGAGGACAACGTCACACCCCAGAAGTATTCACACCCCTTATTGATGCCAGTGCCCCCCGCAGCACGACTGCAATAATATCAGTGCCCGCTGCAGGACACAGGTGGTAACACAGGGTAATGTCAGTATAATACAGGTAACAGCGCCCCCTGCAGGGCGCAGAAGGTAATCTCAGTATAAGGCCTCATTTACACGAGCGTATTATACGCGCGTGCAACGCGCGTGCTTTTCACGCGTGTCGTACGCACCTATAATAGTCTATGGGGCTGTTTAGACGATGCGTGAATTTTGCGCTGCGTGAGTGCGTTGCGTAAAACTCACGACATGTTCTATATTCTTGCATTTTTCACGCAACACGCACCCATTGACTTCAATGGGTGCGTGAAAACAACGCATGCCACACGGACGGTCCTGCGTTGCATGCGCGAAAATCACGCAAGAGCTGTCAAAAGGATGAATGTAAACAGAAAAGCACCACGTGCTTTTCTGGTTACAAACATCCAAACGGAGTGTCAAATTAGAGATGAGCGCACCGAACTTCACCGGGTTCGGCCGAACTCGTTTTGACCGAACCCGGCAAAAAATGTTCGGGTACGCGACGTCAGGAGACAGTCACTGTCCACGGTGCTGAAAGACTTAAACTGTTTCAGCACCATGGACAGTGACTTTCGATCACAATATATATATACGTGTAAAAAAAAACAGAAGTTCTGACTTACCGATAAGTCCCGGCTCCTTCCTCCAGTCCGACCTCCCGGGATGACAATTCAGGCCAAGTGACAGCTGCAGCCAATCACAGGCCAAGCACAGGCTGCAGCCAATCACAGGCTGCAGCGGTCTCATGGCCTGACGCGTCATCCTGGGAGGTGGGGCCGGATGACAAGAGAGGGACGCGTCACCAAGGCAACGGCCGGGAGACCGGACTGGAGGAAGCAGGCAGTTCATGGTAAGTGTGAACTCACTGTCGAGGATGCTGAGTTACTGCCGATCAGTTAGCTCTTTCAGCACCTTGGACAGTGACTGATGTCGACTAGCCTCATCTCTATGATGGCGGCTGCGCGAAAATCACGCAGCCGCGCATCATACACGGATGACACACAGAGCTGTCAATTGCCTTTTGCGCACGCTCGAGTAAATGAGGCCTAATACAGGTAACAGTGCCCCCCGCAGCACGACTGCAATAATATCAGTGCCCCCCGCAGCACGACTGCAATAATATCAGTGCCCCCCGCAGCACGACTGCAATAATATCAGTGCCCCCCGCAGCACGACTGCAATAATATCAGCGCCCCCCGCAGCACGACTGCAATAATATCAGCGCCCCCCGCAGCACGACTGCAATAATATCAGCGCCCCCCGCAGCACGACTGCAATAATATCAGCGCCCGCTGCAGCACGACTGCAATAATATCAGCGCCCCCCGCAGCACGACTGCAATAATATCAGCGCCCCCCGCAGCACGACTGCAATAATATCAGCGCCCCCCGCAGCACGACTGCAATAATATCAGTGCCCCCCGCAGCACGACTGCAATAATATCAGCGCCCCCCGCAGCACGACTGCAATAATATCAGCGCCCCCCGCAGCACGACTGCAATAATATCAGCGCCCGCTGCAGGACACAGGAGGTAACACAGGGTAATATCAGTATAATACAGGTATCAGCGCGCCCTGCAGGACACAGGTGGTAACACAGGAGGTAATGTCAGTATAATACAGGCAACAGCGCCCCCTGCAGGACACAGGAGGTAATGTCAGTATAATACAGGTAACAGCACCCCCTGCAGGACACAGGATAATATCAGTATAATACAGGTAACAGCGCCCCCTGCAGGACACAGGATAATATCAGTATAATACAGGTAACAGCGCCCCCTGCAGGACACAGGATAATATCAGTATAATACAGGTAACAGCGCCCCCTGCAGGACACAAGAGGTAATATCAGTATAATACAGGAAACGGCGCCCCCTGCAGGACAGAGGAGGTAACACAGGGTAATATCAGTATAATACAGGTATCAGCGCCCCCTGCAGGACACAGGTGGTAACACAGGAGGTAATGTCAGTATAATACAGGCAACAGCGCCCCCTGCAGGACACAGGAGGTAATGTCAGTATAATACAGGTAACAGCACCCCCTGCAGGACACAGGATAATATCAGTATAATACAGGTAACAGCGCCCCCTGCAGGACACAGGATAATATCAGTATAATACAGGTAACAGCGCCCCCTGCAGGACACAGGATAATATCAGTATAATACAGGTAACAGCGCCCCCTGCAGGACACAAGAGGTAATATCAGTATAATACAGGAAACGGCGCCCCCTGCAGGACAGAGGAGGTAACACAGGGTAATATCAGTATAATACAGGTATCAGCGCCCCCTGCAGGACACAGGAGGTAACACTGGGTAATATCAGTATAATACAGGTAACAGCGCCCCCTGCAGGACACAGGAGGTAATGTCAATATAATACAGGTAACAGCGCCCCCTGCAGCACGACTGCAATAATATCAGCGCCCCCTGCAAGACACAGGAGGTAACACAGGGTAATGTCAGTATAATACAGGCATCAGCGCCCCCTGCAGGACACAGGAGGTAATGTCAGTATAATACAGGTAACAGCGCCCCCTGCAGGACGCAGGAGGTAATGTCAGTATAATACATGTAACAGCACCCCCTGCAGGACACAGGAGGTAACACAGGGTAATGTCAGTATAATACATGTAACAGCGCCCCCTGCAGGACACAGGAGGTAATGGCAGTATAATACAGGTAACAGCGCCCCCTGCAGGACACAGGTGGTAATGTCAGTATAATACAGGTAACCGCGCCCCCTGCAGGACGCAGAAGGTACTGTCAGTATAATACAGGTAACAGCGCCCCCTGCAGGACACAGGAGGTAATGTCAGTATAATACAGGTAACAGCGCCCCCTGCAGGACACAGAAGGTAATGTCCGTATAATACAGGTAACAGCGCCCCCTGCAGGACACAGGAGATAATGTCAGTATAATACAGGTAACAGCGCCCCCTGCAGGACACAGAAGGTACTGTCAGTATAATACAGGTAACAGCGCCCTCTGCAGGACACAGGATAATATCAGTATAATACAGGTAACAGGGCCCCCTGCAGGACACAGAATAATATCAGTATAATACAGGTAACAGCGCCCACTGCAGGACGTAGGAGGTAACACAGGGTAATATCAGTATAATACAGGTATCAGCGCCCCCTGCAGGACACAAGAGGTAATATCAGTATAATACAGGAAACGGCGCCCCCTGCAGGACAGAGGAGGTGACACAGGGTAATATCAGTATAATACAGGTATCAGCGCCCCCTGTAGGACACAGGAGGTAATGTCAGTATAATACAGGTAACAGCGCCCCCTGCAGGACACAGGAGGTAACACAGGGTAATATCAGTATAATACAGGTATCAGCGCCCCCTGTAGGACACAGGAGGTAATGTCAGTATAATACAGGTAACAGCGCCCCCTGCAGGACACAGGAGGTAACACAGGGTAATATCAGTATAATACAGGTATCAGCGCCCCCTGCAGGACACAGATGGTAACATAGGAGGTAATGTCAGTATAATACAGGTAACAGCGCCCCCTGCAGGACACAGATGGTAACATAGGAGGTAATGTCAGTATAATACAGGTAACAGCGCCTCCTGCAGGACACAGGAGGTGACACAGGGTAATATCAGTATAATACAGGTATCAGCGCCCCCTGTAGGACACAGGAGGTAATGTCAGTATAATACAGGTAACAGCGCCCCCTGCAGGACGCAGGAGGTAACACAGGGTAATATCAGTATAATACAGGTAACAGCGCCCCCTGTAGGACGCTGAAGGTAATGTCAGTATAATACAGGCAACAGTGCCCCCTGCAGGACACAGGAGGTGACACAGGAGGTAATGTCAATATAATAAAGGTAACAGCGCCCCCTGCAGGACACAGGATAATGTCAGTATAATACAGGTAACAGCACCCCCTGCAGGACACAGGAGGTAACACTGGGTAATGTCAGTATAATACATGAATCAGCGCCCCCTGCAGGACCCAAGAGGTAATATCAGTATAATACCGTTAACAGCGCCCCCTGCAGGACACAGGATAATATCAGTATAATACAGGTAACAGCACCCCCTGCAGGACGCAGGAGGTAACACAGGGTTATGTCAATATAATACAGGTAGGCAGAGCTCCTGACTCCGCCGAGTGCAGACCGGGGATTCCGTTCCACTGCTCACTGCCAGCAACTCTCCGGTAGGAACATCTTTCCCCCCGCACAGCCACGCTCAGTTTGCGACCTTTCCGGCCTCACTAGCGGCGCGAGTGACGCCGCGGCCTCGATTACTATAAGCGCGGCGGCCGCGCATCAGAGGCCCTCGCCCGACACACTCACCGGAGCTCCCATTGGTCTGCCTGTCGGCCCTCCGCCCTCGTCGTGGTGTGGGGCCACAGAGAGGACTGCTCTACCACCTTTGTTCAGGCCGTGCCCCGCCTCTGGACTTGCGGCCTACCGCGGGAGGAGAAGCCACGGCCTCGATTTTTGGCCTCCCCACTTGCGGACGAGACCTTCCCAGTCCCCAGATACCGGACACCTCACTGGAGGCCTCACAGGGGGAATCCTGTGCACCTGTGGCTGAACTGACACGTTAATCTGGAGGTGAGAGGGAGCCAGAATCAACCCAAACACCATTCTACCAGCCTGCTAACACCCTGCACCTGGCTGGGGGGGCCAGCTGCTGTAGCCAGCGTGCCCACACACAGAGTCCCTGACTCCCAACCCAGGGCCAGACCGGGAAACACAAGGGGCCTCCTACGCACCTGCACCCTACTCCACCTGTATTGTACCGGAATATCCCTGCAGTTCCTCATCACATTGCCATCTTGAACCATAGTGCTATTGTCACCATACTACTATATGGACGAGCCTGGCTCTAATTTCTGAGGAGGACCTCTTGCCCCCAGATTTGCACCTCTTGGGTGGGGGACAAACCTCCGGATCTATGTTGCATTAACTTGGCCACTCTTCTCGGATCGACATCCAAAAGCTTTATCATCAGCAATGAAATCTCCATAACCTTACACATGGTCTGACGACCTGATTCTACTTACCCGCAGACCTAGCTGCTTGTATGATGGTCAAGATTGGGCAACAAAAAGCAAGAGACGTTACTGTACAGTCTAAAGCCACTAGCCTGGATAACTTTGTGAAAAAGCCTCCACCCTCAAACGTCAGGGATCACCTCTCCACTACCACTAGACACGAGAAAGACATGGCTGCTAAGGCCCAGGCTGCGCCCGTAGCAGATGCTGACAGTGCCATGGATGATGCCGCACCTACCAGGGACTTGCCCGTCTCCAGATCCTTTATTAGCAGGATTCTGAACAAGGCACTAGAACCGGTCGTCAAAGAGCTAGGTGACATCAAACAAGAAGTCCGCCAGATTGGCAACAGGGTTGAGCAGCTGCAGTCTACTCAAACCCACCTCACCCATCACGCTGAGGCTTCCACGTCCTCTTTTCTCGCCTGTCAGACCCACCTGAACTCGGTCATGGACTGGCTGGAGGACCAAGATAACAGAGGGCGCCGTAATAACTTGCGCTTGAAGGGCGTATCTGAATCGATTCCGGACGAATCCTTGTATACCTCGATCAAGCAAATTTTCGTTCAAATACTTGGCGATAAACTACCGGGACGAAATCCGCATGGAAAGGGTTCACAGGGCGCTGCGAGCCAAACCTAAGCCCCAAGAGCCTCCACGCGACGTTATTTGCCGCCTTTTTAGCTCAAAGGTCCGAGATGACATCTTGAAGCATTCGAGACTTTGTGATTCCCTCTTGTGGGAGGGTTCGAGGGTTTCTGTCTACCAAAATCTGTCAAGAGCCACGTTATCCAAACGCCAAATTCTGAAACCCTTCACGGAGTCCCTCCGGCGCAACAATATTGCATACAGATGGCTGTTCCCATTCGGCATCTCCTTCATGATTGAAGGTAAAAGATTCATGGTTCGTAAACATGCGGACCTGGAGGACGCACTGGTGGCCTTGAGAATTCCTGACCTGGAAGTTCCGGACTGGGCTGCGGTTCAAAATCTGTCCGATCTGCCACCGTTACCCCCTCACACGCCCTGGGAAACCGCCAATCCGCACAAGATGACCAGGAATCGTAAAAGATCTGGAAAATCGGCGCCTGGCAGAGTCTCCATGGACACTACTTGAACCCCTGGATCTCCGGGGCCACCAGCGGCTCCACATATCCTTTTTCATATTAAGGCTCTTGTTCCCTTGTATACGCAGTTACGCCACTTTTTTGTACCCTCGTTATATGCGTCCTGCGGGTTCGCGCCCTCTCCAGATTGCTTTATAATGTTAGACCACTACATACTATTTGGTTTGTCGATCTGAGATGTACGGTTATTATGGTGCATACTTTGCCGATCTCCAGGCTTTTGTTTTGTGATACCAGTTTTAACCCTGTATCTTCCAATTTTCGAGACGTTTTCTGTACCCGCTGAGATACTGAAACCTCCATATAAGAATGCGATGCCTCTATTCGCTGTCCTCCAACTGTTTCTTTCTCACCACTGTCAGTTGGCCACCTGGTGGCGCTATCCCTCTGTCTCCACCGCTTATACTTATCTATGACTAGTTCAGATATTTGTGTAACACCAAAGGCCTGAATGACCCCAGGAAAAGGAGTCCAATTTTAGCGCTCCTGAAAAAGGAGAGGGCTGATGTCATTCTTTTGCAGGAAACCCACTTTAAACCCTAAAAGCTGCCCGCTCTCTCACACAACATGGCTTCATAGCGCTCATCCTTCCTCCTCCTCCAAAGGGGTAGCATAGCCTTTCAGAAGACTGTACCGTACATTGTCTACAGTGTCTAAACCTGACCCAGACGGTGGATTCCTTCTCATTACTCTTGCTGGCTCGCCCATCTCCTTTGATAATTTCTATGCTCCTAATCAGAGACAGCCTCAATGGTTAATTAAAACATTAAACTTATTTAAAGAATTTGCAGAGGGACTTTTGGTGGTGGGGGGAGACTTTAATGTTTCACTCGATCCTCTGCTAGATACGTCCTCCGCCAGGCCACCCATTGCACATTCCTCCCTCAGAAGAGTTAGAAGCTGCCGCCAACACCTGACCTGATAGACATCTGGCGACTTCACTTCCCCGCTACTAAAGATGACTCCTTTTATTCCCATGCCCACGGGACCCCCCATAGGATCGATTATCTCTTTGTTTCTAGCAGACATCTACCTATGGCGAATGCCCCTCGCATGGGCTCGATAACCCTATCTGACCTCGCCCCCATTTCTCTTCACCTCAACATGGAAAAGCTGCCCTCCAGGGCGTGGACTTGGTCCAAGAATGAAACCCTCTTGGATGATCCCCGCAATGTAACTTCCCTGTCTGCACATCTTGTCGACTTCTTTCAGAGAAACGAAACTCCTGATATCTCAACGCCAATTGTGTAGGAAACGCACAAAGCCTTCATCAGAGGGGAGCTCATTGCAAAAAACAAAGAGAGAAGGAGCTCCACTCCATACTCACAGATTTCTGCTCTTGAGAGAGTGGGTAAACGCTCACAAGCGCTTGAGATACGGGGGGTTTGAGTGACTTACGGAAGAAGTTGAAGGATTTACTTAATATTAAGTCAGCTAAAATGTATCAGCGAAGCTCTTTCAAATTTTATGCGCACGGGGATAGAGGCTCCAAAGTCATGACCAAAAAACGTACAGAACAATCCTTTATCTAGGAGATCAGGACCCCCTCAGGTTCTCTATCTTCTGATATTGGAGATATAACAAGGGAGTTCTTGCAATACTATACATCCCTATACAACTTACCCGAACCTTCGGACTCGCACACTCTCACTGATCAATTTCTCCAACATATAAACCTCCCCTCCCTCACGGACGTAGATAGAGACGCTCTCACTCAGCCCTTTACACTAGACGAGCTGTCCAAAGTTCTCTCATCCATACCAATGGTAAGAGTCCTGGACCGGATGGCTTCCCCATTAGCTACTATAAAAAATGTAAACAGGTATTGTTACCCAAATTCCTTACTGTATTCAATAGTCTTCTGGAGGGCTCCACTCTACCGCCGCAGGCTTTGGAAGCACATATTACCCTGTTACATAAAGCGGGTGAAGATAGTGCAGAATGTGGAAGCCATCGGCCCATCTCCCTCCTTAACACAGATCTCAAATGGTGGGCAAAACTTCTGGCCAACGGACTCAACCCTCTCCTCACCCGCTTGATCAATCCCGAACAAGTAGGGTTTGTGCCCGAGAGAGAAGGCAAGCATAAGACCACCAGACTTCTTAATAGAATTCATCATGCCACACAGAAGGGGATCCCTTTAGTCTTCCGAGAAGGCTTTTGATAGGGTCCGGTGGTCCTTCATGCCAATCTACATACATTTGGTTTTCCTGACAAGTTTATATCTGCAGTTTTCTCCCTATACACTACACCCGAGGCTAGCTTACGCTTAAACGGCACAATCTCACCCACCTTTAGCATAAATAACGGAACAAGGCAGGGCTGCCCCCTCTCCCCAGCCTTATTCATCCTCACCTTAGAAACACTCATTCAGAAACTCATACAGACTACTGATATCTCAGGCATACAAGTGGGGAACCACAACCACAAGACAGCCGCTTTCACAGATGACCCCCTGCTGCTGGTCACTAACCCTAACCCTAACCTCCTGCTGCTGCTGGTCACTAACCCCAACCCTAACCTCCTGCTGCTGGTCACTAACCCTAACCTCCTGCTGCTGGTCACTAACCCTAACCTCCTGCTGCTGGTCACTAACCCTAACCTCCTGCTGCTGGTCACTAACCCTAACCTCCTGCTGCTGGTCACTAACCCTAACCTCCTGCTGCTGGTCACTAACCCTAACCTCCTGCTGCTGCTGGTCACTAACCCTAACCCTAACCTCCTGCTGCTGGTCACTAACCCTAACCTCCTGCTGCTGGTTACTAACCCTAACCTCCTCCTGCTGGTCACTAACCCTAACCTCCTGCTGCTGGTCACTAACCCCAACCTCCTGCTGCTGGTCACTAACCCTAACCCTAACCTCCTGCTGCTGGTCACTAACCCCAACCTCCTGCTGCTGGTCACTAACCCTAACCTCCTGCTGCTGGTCACTAACCCTAACCTCCTGCTGCTGCTGGTCACTAACCCTAACCCTAACCTCCTGCTGCTGGTCACTAACCCTAACCTCCTGCTGCTGGTTACTAACCCTAACCTCCTCCTGCTGGTCACTAACCCTAACCTCCTGCTGCTGGTCACTAACCCCAACCTCCTGCTGCTGGTCACTAACCCTAACCCTAACCTCCTGCTGCTGGTCACTAACCCTAATCTCCTCCTGCTGCTGGTCACTAACCCTAACCCTAACCTCCTGCTGCTGGTCACTAACCCTAACCCTAACCTCCTGCTGCTGCTGGTCACTAACCCCAACCTCCTGCTGCTGGTCACTAACCCTAATCTCCTCCTGCTGCTGGTCACTAACCCTAACCCTAACCTCCTGCTGCTGGTCACTAACCCTAACCTCCTGCTGCTGGTCACTAACCCTAATCTCCTCCTGCTGCTGGTCACTAACCCTAACCTCCTGCTGCTGCTGGTCACTAACCCTAACCTCCTGCTGCTGGTCACTAACCCTAATCTCCTCCTGCTGCTGGTCACTAACCCTAACCCTAACCTCCTGCTGCTGGTCACTAACCCTAACCCTAACCTCCTGCTGCTGGTCACTAACCCTAACCCTAACCTCCTGCTGCTGGTCACTAACCCTAACCTCCTGCTGCTGGTCACTAACCCTAACCTCCTGCTGCTGGTCACTAACCCTAACCTCCTGCTGCTGGTCACTAACCCTAACCTCCTGCTGCTGGTCACTAACCCTAACCTCCTGCTGCTGGTCACTAACCCTAACCTCCTGCTGCTGCTGGTCACTAACCCTAACCCTAACCTCCTGCTGCTGGTCACTAACCCTAACCTCCTGCTGCTGGTTACTAACCCTAACCTCCTCCTGCTGGTCACTAACCCTAACCTCCTGCTGCTGGTCACTAACCCCAACCTCCTGCTGCTGGTCACTAACCCTAACCCTAACCTCCTGCTGCTGGTCACTAACCCTAATCTCCTCCTGCTGCTGGTCACTAACCCTAACCCTAACCTCCTGCTGCTGGTCACTAACCCTAACCCTAACCTCCTGCTGCTGCTGGTCACTAACCCCAACCTCCTGCTGCTGGTCACTAACCCTAATCTCCTCCTGCTGCTGGTCACTAACCCTAACCCTAACCTCCTGCTGCTGGTCACTAACCCTAACCTCCTGCTGCTGGTCACTAACCCTAATCTCCTCCTGCTGCTGGTCACTAACCCTAACCTCCTGCTGCTGCTGGTCACTAACCCTAACCTCCTGCTGCTGGTCACTAACCCTAATCTCCTCCTGCTGCTGGTCACTAACCCTAACCCTAACCTCCTGCTGCTGGTCACTAACCCTAACCCTAACCTCCTGCTGCTGGTCACTAACCCTAACCTCCTGCTGCTGCTGGTCACTAACCCTAACCTCCTGCTGCTGCTGGTCACTAACCCTAACCTCCTGCTGCTGCTGGTCACTAACCCTAACCTCCTGCTGCTGCTGGTCACTAACCCTAACCTCCTGCTGCTGCTGGTCACTAACCCTAACCTCCTGCTGCTGCTGGTCACTAACCCTAACCTCCTGCTGCTGCTGGTCACTAACCCTAACCTCCTCCTGCTGCTGGTCACTAACCCTAACCTCCTGCTGCTGCTGGTCACTAACCCTAACCTCCTCCTGCTGCTGGTCACTAACCCTAACCTCCTGCTGCTGGTCACTAACCCTAACCTGCTGCTGCTGGTCACTAACCCTAACCCTAACCTCCTGCTGCTGGTCACTAACCCTAACCTCCTGCTGCTGGTCACTAACCCCAACCTCCTGCTGCTGGTCACTAACCCTAACCTCCTTCTGCTGGTGGTCACTAACCCTAACCTCCTGCTGCTGGTCACTAACCCTAACCTCCTGCTGCTGGTCACTAACCCTAACCTCCTGCTGCTGGTCACTAACCCTAACCTCCTGCTGCTGCTGGTCACTAACCCTAACCTCCTGCTGCTGCTGGTCACTAACCCTAACCCTAACCTCCTGCTGCTGGTCACTAACCCTAACCTCCTGCTGCTGGTTACTAACCCTAACCTCCTCCTGCTGGTCACTAACCCTAACCTCCTGCTGCTGGTCACTAACCCCAACCTCCTGCTGCTGGTCACTAACCCTAACCCTAACCTCCTGCTGCTGGTCACTAACCCTAATCTCCTCCTGCTGCTGGTCACTAACCCTAACCCTAACCTCCTGCTGCTGGTCACTAACCCCAACCTCCTGCTGCTGGTCACTAACCCTAACCTCCTTCTGCTGGTGGTCACTAACCCTAACCTCCTGCTGCTGCTGGTCACTAACCCTAACCTCCTGCTGCTGGTCACTAACCCCAACCTCCTGCTGCTGGTCACTAACCCTAACCTCCTGCTGCTGGTCACTAACCCCAACCTCCTGCTGCTGGTCACTAACCCTAACCCTAACCTCCTGCTGCTGGTCACTAACCCTAACCTCCTGCTGCTGCTGCTGGTCACTAACCCTAACCTCCTGCTGCTGCTGGTCACTAACCCTAACCTCCTCCTGCTGCTGGTCACTAACCCTAACCTCCTGCTGCTGGTCACTAACCCTAACCTCCTGCTGCTGCTGGTCACTAACCCTAACCCTAACCTCCTGCTGCTGGTCACTAACCCTAACCTCCTGCTGCTGGTCACTAACCCCAACCTCCTGCTGCTGGTCACTAACCCTAACCTCCTTCTGCTGGTGGTCACTAACCCTAACCTCCTGCTGGTGGTCACTAACCCTAACCTCCTGCTGCTGGTCACTAACCCCAACCTCCTGCTGCTGGTCACTAACCCCAACCTCCTTCTGCTGGTGGTCACTAACCCTAACCTCCTGCTGCTGCTGGTCACTAACCCTAACCTCCAGCTGCTGCTGGTCACTAACCCTAACCCCCTGCTGCTGGTCACTAACCCTAACCTCCTGCTGGTCACTAACCCTAACCTCCTGCTGCTGGTCACTAACCCTAACCTCCTCCTGCTGCTGGTCACTAACCCTAACCCTAACCTCCTGCTGCTGGTCACTAACCCTAACCTCCTGCTGCTGGTCACTAACCCTAACCTCCTGCTGCTGGTCACTAACCCTAACCTCCTGCTGCTGGTCACTAACCCTAACCTCCTGCTGCTGGTCACTAACCCTAACCCTAACCTCTTGCTGCTGGTCACTAACCCTAACCCTAACCTCCTGCTGCTGGTCACTAACCCTAAGCAGGCATTCCTCGATACTACAAGCTTTTAATTCCTTCGGTTATGTGTCAAACTTCAAAATAAATTATTCCAAGTCAGAAGTCCTTAATGTTTCTGCGCCGCTGGCGGATATACGCGACGTAAAACAGCTGGCCCCGTTCCAATGGCCACAACATAACATCAAATATCTGGGCGTCAAGCTTACTAAAAAATCCTCCCAACTCTATGCTGCCAATTTCATCCCCTTACTAAACAAGATTAAAACCCAGTTACATTCCCTGCGGATCCCCTTCCTATCCTGGGTGGGAGGAAAACCTACCTGAAGACTTACATTCTCCCTCAAATCCTCAACGTGCTTCAAACCATGGCCATTCACCGAAAACTTTCTTCACCTCCATCAAATCTCTATTCTCCAAATTCCTCTGGAACTCTAAAAAGCCACGACTAGCACAGACACCTGACTCTCAAGCCCAGCTCCGGGGTAGGGGCCTCCCGGACATTGTAACCCATTATAAAGCCATACACCTTGGTAGGTGGGTTTCCTTGAACAGGACCAGGGACACGTCCCCGACCCCAGCTGCGGAGAGAGCTCTGCTTTCTCCAGGTTTACAAGCTCGACTCTGGTGCCCTTTTTTAAAAACGGGACTTACAAAAACGGACTTACAAAAACGGACTTACAAAAACGGACTTACAAAAACGGGACTTACAAACTCCATAAGCCCTACGATTAAAGGCACCGTTTTAGTATCTCAGAAATTTTTCGGTGACTGCCCCCCGATGAAAAAACCACTACCGCTTACACCGCTCCACCTGCTCCCGATACTCACAAACTGACCTTCTGGTCTTCTTTAAAATACAATACTGGACTTCCGGTTCCGGCGCTGGCGATGCAGGACGCGAGTGACTGAGCTCCTGCTCTTGTCTAGCCTGTTTGCCTGCAACAGTCGCTCCGGCGGCGACAATCAGCTGTGAAGCCACCAACCCTGCACACAGGAACATACCCGGTGGTGCCTGTATGGACAGGTACCTCCTCAGAAGTGCGCAGAAGCCAGCCATGGAAGATTCAGCCGCGGCCGTGGAAAAGAGAGGTAAGATGGCGGCGCTTCCCGCCACTGCGACCCTGCTATACACACAGGAAGAGGAGCTGCAGCAGCCTCAGTCCCAGCTTTCAAGCCCTGCAGAACCCATAGCCTCTTCTCATCCTGCACCTATCGATTATATAGCCCGGGCCCGTGAAGTGGCCAAGCAGATAGCGCCAGACCTGCAAAAGGCACTGGAAAAAACGGTGCAAGACTCCCTGAACCGCGTGCATGCGGAGCTGGCACAAGTCACTTCCAGGACTGATGAATTAGAACAGCGTATGACGCTGCTGGAGGATGAAAATGAGCACCTGCAATCCAAACTTAAAGGGGTGCTGTCTGTTACTACGCAGTTGGGGGACAAGGTGGAGGATCTGGAGAACCGCTCCAGGAGGAGCAACCTGCGACTGGTGGGTCTGAAAGAAGCGGTGGTCCCTTCTGATTTACAGCGATTATGTGAGAGGACGTTGCCAGCAGCGTTGTCTTCCACGTCCCTGCCGGGTGGAGAGGGCGCACAGGGTGGGGCCGGACCCCAGACATCTCCCAGCAGCAGATGACCACAGTTCGCTTCGTCCCAGACAAGTAATCTTTAAGCTGCTGGATTACAATGATAAGGTGGCACTCATGAAGGCTTTCCGCAGCAGATCGCGTCCTTTGGAAATAATGGCCATGAAAGTGCTACTTTTCGAGGACTATTCTACGGAGGTCGCAAAACGAAGGCGTTCTTTCAGCAAGATCTGTACCGCGCTGCTCCAAGCGAAAATACGTTTTAACCTGCAGTACCCAGCCATATTACGGGTGTTTCAAGAGAACGGGCGGAACAAGATTTTCACCACACCGAAGGAAGCGGCGGACGCACTTACAGAGCTTTGCAGGCACAGACCCCAGCACGAGGAGCGTCGCAGTCCAACACACAGTCCACGTCGCAAGTCAAGAGAAGCCAAACAGAATCGACTAGACATAGAGCGAACCTGGGCAGAAGCTTTAATGCCCACACCAGGAAGATCCCGGGGAGGTCGAGCCGGAAATGGAGGGGACTCTCTGAAGCCGCAGAGGCGACCGCGGGACCGCACCCGATCTACGTCTCCTGATTGACGGGCAAAGTTCTCTCAGCACCATTTTATCTGATGTGGTGGTCATGTGGACGCTGTAGATCAATCGCAGGTTCCGATCGGCTGCAGATAATCTTAACGTTCTGATGGCTGCATTTGGCGGTCTTATAAGGCACCGTGTACCGGTCAGCAGCTGACCTAATGTTACAATGTATGCTTTTTGATATTTTTCCCGCATTTCCACTGCAGGGGATTAGAGAGTGAGTTAGGGCATGCTCGGAGATCTCTCCTTGTGGGCGTGCTCGGAGATCTCTCCTTGTGGGCGTGCTCGGAGATCTCTCCTTGTGGGCGTGCTCGACCGGGAATGATACAAGGCCTCCCCTACGCAAGGGATTAGTTATATCTGCCACAGATCGCATACTTGGGGAAGGTTCGGGAGGGGATTCTGGAGAAGGAGGCAGGGAAGTCTAGCGGGGGACCAGGGTTCATTTTGACACGTTATGTCATAGTCCAAACGGACTCTAAGATGTTAGACCGATGGTATAAGATTGTATAACTTTGTGTACAGGCGGCAAAGGGTTAATGAGGTGGTAAGGGCAGGTGCAGCTTACTCATTGAATGTGACATATATGCAGGTCTGGGGTGAGGGGGAGGGAGGGACGTGTTTTGGCACAAAAGAAAAAAGTGAGGTCTCTTACGCCAATGGGTATGAAGGGGCTGGTGACCCGGCCGCAGGTGATTTTTCGTTTTTTTTTTAGGTCATGGCCTGATGGCCTTGATAGGGAGTTTAGTTTTGGTTTCTAAGCCGGGTTTTGGCTACGTTCTTAATGTTTACGCATGGCTCTTGGGAAAAGACGGATCCGACTCCCCGAACCTATCACGACTTTTAGGCATTTTAGCTCATCTTATGCACGGCCCAATAACATGAAAATAATCTCATGGAACGTTAAAGGGCTGAGGTCCCCACAGAAACGGACCAAACTTCTGCGACACATGAAACGATTGCACCCAGATGTGGCCCTATTACTGGAAACTCACCTGACCGAGCCACAATTTAAGTATTTGCAAAAATTCTGGGTGGGTCAGGCTTTTGGCTCGCCGGCAAGGGAGGGTAAGGCGGGAGTTATAATTTTGGTACACAAAAATGTTACTTTTACACTGGTGTCCCAGGAGCGGGATGACGAGGGCCGTTGGATCCATCGAGTGGTGGAACATGCAGGGGAAACCATCAGTATTCATAATGTGTATGGCCCAAATGCGGTCAACACAGGTTTTTTTGGTCACTTGGAAGCCCAACTCCAGCAGGATCGCACTAGGCTTTTAATTCTAGGGGGGACCTTAACACTGTAAGGTCCTCCAGGGAACACAGGAACGCAGGGACTAGTTCGCAGAGAAATAGAGATAAGATCTTGCCAGACTTTTTAAGACACACGGCCCTAACAGATGCTTGGAGGAGTCTACACCCTGATGCGCGGGAATACACACATTTTTCTCATGTCCATCAGACATGGTCGCGTATTGATTATTTGCTAGTTAATGACGCCTTATCTCGACGATTACGTGAAGCGGCGATTGAGGATCTCGTTATTTCGGACCATGCCCCGGTTACCATTACCTTGGCTGACACAGTAGCTGGAGGAACGGATTTTATGGCAAAGGATGAGGGCTTTATACAGAAGCTAAAGGGGTGGTGGACGGAATATGATGGGGATAATGCATCACATCGCTCGGACCCGTCACTGTATTGGCGTACAGCCAAAGCGGTAATACGGGGGAAAATTATGCAATTTATGTCTAATCTTAAATGCAGGACTACCGAAGGGTACAAGGCAGCGAGCGACCGATCACGGTGTGCATACACAGCATTTCTACATTCTCAATCAACGTCTTTGGGGGAGAAATGGAGGGAAGCCAAGCGGCAATTTGATCAGTGGTTAGATAAAAGAGAGAGTATTTACCGGTCCCAATTTGATGCCGATCGAATGCGTTTCGGCAATAAAGCGGGCAAATTATTAACGCGACTAGCGAAGGGGAGGTTTGCACCGTCAAACATTTCAACACTTAACGACCCCAATGGAAATCCTACATCAGACCCAAAAAAAATTAACACTATATTAAGTAAATACTATCAAGCCCTTTACTCAAACACGCCCATAGACCCCCAAAAAGGTAGGGAATTTTTGGAGAAGGTAAAGCTGCCAGGGCTCACTCAGGAGCAGAACGACCACTTGAGCGCAGAGATTACCTCAGAGGAAATCCAGAGCGCCATTAAGACCTTATCCAACGGAAAGGCCCCGGGTCCAGGTGGATTTACAGGAGAGTTTTTTAAGTCCCTGAGAGAAGAGATCAGCCCTACCTTGGTGGCGTACTATAATATATTACTAAAGACCGGTGCTCTCCCAGCAGAGGCCAAAATAGCGCATATAAAAAGGTATTACCCAAGAAGGGGAAGGATCCTCTTGACCCGGGGTCGTACCGTCCTATATCACTGATAGACCAAGACCAGAAATTACTCACAAAAGATTTGGCCAATCAGCTGGCTACGTATCTACCCACACTGGTGGGAAAATCCCAAGTAGGATTTGTAAAGGGCAGGGCGGCAGTGACTAATTTACGCAAAGTGTTGACGGTGCTAGAAACAGTCAGGCACGGTCCCCAGCCAGGTACCCGGCCGGCACTCTTAGCGCTAGACGCAGAGAAAGCCTTTGATAACATACAATGGGCATGGCTGGGGATGGTGCTGGACAAAATGAATGTCCAGGGAGCCTTGCGGGTCTTCTTGAAGGGAGTCTACAATAACCCACAGGCCCGCGTTCACTCCTCAGGGTTCCTGTTGGATCCCTTTCAATTACATAAAGGAACCCGGCAGGGATGCCCCGTCACCCCTGTTATTCAATCTAGCACTGGAACCTATGGCTAGATTCCTGGAGGAGTCCGCAGTGTTCAGAGGTATTCGGGTAGGGTCTCGGGCAGTGAAGTCAGCCCTGTTTGCTGATGACGTTATACTTTTTATGTCAAATCCTCAAGAGCATTTAATGTCGGTTTTTCATTTTTTACAGGAATTTGGGCAATGCTCGGGAAGTCAACCTAGCTAAAAGCGAACTGCTGGAGTTGGGCAAACCATTGCCTAAGACCTTTTGGCAATCCTTGGGATGTGGGATATCCCCGGTTGAACATTGCATTACTTATCTGGGCATCAAAATAGGGAGGGCACCAGACACTCTGTATGGCCTAAATTATCCCCCGTTATTTAAAAAAATACAAGCGGAACTCACCCGATGGTGCCAATTGCCGTTATCCCTCCTGGGGAGGTGCCACCTGATTAAGATGGTTAGTTTCCCCAGATTGCTATGCCCCTTTCAAACACTCCCTCTCTTATTGAAACATGTGGATGTCTCGAAACTGACGGCCTCATTCACTAAATTTATATGGGCAGGAAAAAGGCCTCGCATCGCACTTACCAAGCTCATGATGGGCAAACAAGAAGGGGGTGTGAACTTCCCGACTATCAGGGGCTACAACGTGGCCTGTCTCTTTCGTCATGTAGTAGATTGGCTGCACGAAACGAGCCATTATTCCAACTTAGACCTGGAGGGGGAGCACGCCTCGCCCTGGAACCTGAAGGCTTTGCTGCATTGTAGAGTTGCTTCTCTTCCGTGCCGTCTCAAAACCTCCATTGTATTGAGAGATACAGTCCTAGCTTGGAGAGCGGTACGTAAGCAGTTTGATCTACCTCACCTGGTATCGAAACATATGCCGATGAGCGGACACCCGGAATTACTACCAAGAGTAGGCAAGGGGGACGGATTTGCCTCTTGGGGGACGGTAGGCATTGACAACGCAGGGGATCTTATGCACATAGAGGAAAGGAGATGGTTAACCGGGGCAGAAATCACCACTAAACTCAGACCCCTAGAAAGTAGGGTTCATTTCTTACAAATTCTTCAGGTACGAGCATTTTGCACCTCCAGGCTCAGGGATTTGAGTAAGGAAGCCACCGCACACACTCTAGATGAGGTCATGGGTCCAACGACTGGGCGGGCGACCATTTCAGGGTTGTATAGAGCACTGGGGGATGGTTTTGTTCATCCGCAATCAAGTGTTAGATTCAAAGTCTGGGAATGATGGACTCAGGACCCAGGTATAGGCGAGATCATACTGGGGGGTTGGGAGACGGTACGGAGGAGTGTTATAAACGAGAGCTGGAGGGAAACCTATTTTAAATTGATGAATTCGGCTATATATGGCTTTAATATTCTGCCTTCACAATCCTTCCCCGACCGCATTATGTGTTGTCCCAAGTGCAACACCCCCGACGAATTTATGGCATGGAGTGTGGGGGTGTGTACATACGAAGCGATTTTGGGGGATGGTACACAAATATATTTCGGATCATTGGAAAACGAAACTCCTAATGACGCCTCAAGCGCTACTATTCCATCAGGCGTGACCACCGGAGGAAGAGGGTGCTCGAGGGGTGAGATCTCCTCCCCTGCTGGTGCACACGATTTTACTGGTGGCCTTGAGATGCCTCCTGAGTCAATGGTTAGAGGCAGACACGCCGGGGTTAGACCTGATTGTGTCTCGTCTGAAACAGTTATTAGTTCTACAGAAGGTGGAGGGGGAAAGACGGAAGGAAACGGGAACCAAGAAGCTATTCGCTAAATGGCAAATATTCATAGAATCGCAGTGTACAGCGGCCGAGGTGGTGGAAATTGTTACGCCTCTCCGGCACGCAGCGTGGTGTTATACGCAGCTCCTGGCAGGCACTTCAGGGGGTCTGCAACTTTGATCTAGTCGGGGGATAAATGAAACGTAGATACTCACTGATGACCTAAGTCGTGTCGGGGGTGGGGGAAGTCATGTTTTCGGTTTATATGAAGAGCGACACTTATGCCATGCTTGTATGTTGTGTTCATTTGATGACAGTGGAGTGCTGAGCACGGATGACGCAACCTTTACGTGAAATGTTTATAAGAAAATGTGAAAACGGTTAATAAAAAATGATGTTTTAAAAAAAAATTAAATAAATACAATACAGTAGTTGATACTTTTGGGGATGGACAAGTTCCCGCCTTACAACCCCTTTTGCCTGCAGATACGCACCCGACCATCCCTTTCTTACACTCCTTGGGTTACAAAGAAACAAGCAACGTCCTCCTGAAGATGTTCCCGGATCTCTCAGACCCTCCTGGTTGGAGACATATTTGCCATTACCTGCTCTTCCTAAGGGCCTAGTCTCTAAAATATACTCTGGCCTGGCTTTAGACTGCTCTCCTGCCACGCCTGGTTTTCTTCTGGCCTGGCTTTAGACGGCTCTCCTGCCACGCCTGGTTTTCTTCTGGCCTAGTTTTAGACGGCTCTCCTGCCACGCCTAGTTTTCTTCTGGCCTAGTTTTAGACGGCTCTCCTGCCACGCCTGGTTTTCTTCTGGCCTAGTTTTAGACGGCTCTCCTGCCACGCCTGGTTTTCTTCTGGCCTAGTTTTAGACGGCTCTCCTGCCACGCCTAGTTTTCTTCTGGCCTGGCTTTAGACTGCTCTCCTGCCACACCTAGTTTTCTTCTGGCCTGGCTTTAGACAGCTCTCCTGCCACGCCTAGTTTTCTTCTGGCCTGGCTTTAGACGGCTCTCCTGCCACACCTAGTTTTCTTCTGGCCTGGCTTTAGACAGCTCTCCTGCCACGCCTAGTTTTCTTCTGGCCTGGCTTTAGACGGCTCTCCTGCCACACCTAGTTTTCTTCTGGCCTGGCTTTAGACGGCTCTCCTGCCACACCTAGTTTTCTTCTGGCCTGGCTTTAGATGGCTCTCCTGCCACGCCTAGTTTTCTTCTGGCCTGGCTTTAGATGGCTCTCCTGCCACGCCTAGTTTTCTTCTGGCCTGGCTTTAGATGGCTCTCCTGCCACGCCTAGTTTTCTTCTGGCCTGGCTTTAGACGGCTCTCCTGCCACGCCTGGTTTTCTTCTGGCCTGGTTTTAGACGGCTCTCCTGCCACGCCTGGTTTTCTTCTGGCCTGGTTTTAGACGGCTCTCCTGCCACGCCTGGTTTTCTTCTGGCCTGGCTTTAGACGGCTCTCCTGCCACGCCTGGTTTTCTTCTGGCCTGGCTTTAGATGGCTCTCCTGCCACGCCTGGTTTTCTTCTGGCCTGGGAGAAGGAACTGGAAGTCGTCTTCAGTATCTTTATTCTAAAGCACGTATTTGGCTTCTCTAGATTTGTTCAAATTCAGGAGAACTCCTTTAAAACCACAACCAGGTGGGACAGAACTCCAGATTTTTTGTACAAAATCAATCTGATTCCATCCAACCAGTGCTGGAGATGTAATGCTGGCGTGGGTAACGTATCCCATATCTGGTGGGACGGCCCCTCCATCAAGCCCTTTTGGGATAAAGTGTCTGACACAATTCAGAAAGTTACGAAACAAACACTCCCCCTCGGGGCTCCTCTGGTTCTCCTCTGGGCTCCATCTCAAAATTTCCGCCCGAAGTGTAATGATCTGATAACTCCAATGATTACAGTGGCCAAACTACTGACCCCACCCCACTGGAAATCGACCGCACCCCGACTTTCCGGGAGAGGTTAGATAAGATGGACTCTATCGGCAGGATGAAGGAGCTCAGAAAACATGAGGGCTAACTGAAGGTGTGGACTCCGTGGTTGACTTTTCGTGCCTCTCATCCCCTCCCAACCTGAGCTTCCCCTTACCCCTCAGGATCTATGGGGGGTGACTAGAGTAGTTCCTCTTAGGATTGTACAGACCCCCTCCACATGGGGAGACCCTCACACTACTCCTTCCCTCTCAAACCTTGCACGACATCGGTTTTCTCTCTGTATCTCTATCTTATCTATGACACGGGTTCCCAGTTTATTGTTACGAACGTTTCTACTTTCTTGTATCTCATCCTGCATGGCGATTATTGAACAGAACTTCGGCCTGCGCGCCGTGACATTTCTCTGCGGTTTCCCGTGATCTGTGTACGGATGCTTTTCTGTTGTATATCTAGTCGTATATTTTCAATAAAACAAAGATTTGATAAAAAAAAAAAAAATATATAATACAGGTAACAGCGCCCCCTGCAGGACACAGGTGGTAACACAGGGTTATGTCAGTATAATACAGGTAACACAACCCCCTGCAGGACACAGGTGGTAACACAGGAGGTAATGTCAGTATAATACAGGTAACAGCACCCCCTGCAGGACACAGGAGGTAATGTCAGTATAATACAGGTAACAGCACCCCCTGCAGGACACAGGTGGTAACACAGGAGGTAATGTCAGTATAATACAGGTAACAGCGCCCCCTGCAGGACACAGGTGGTAACACAGGAGGTAATGTCAGTATAATACAGGTAACAGCGCCCCCTGCAGGACACAGGTGGTAACACAGGAGGTAATGTCAGTATAATACAGGTAACAGCACCCCCTGCAGGACACAGGAGGTAATGTCAGTATAATACAGGTAACAGCACCCCCTGCAGGACACAGGTGGTAACACAGGAGGTAATGTCAGTATAATACAGGTAACAGCGCCCCCTGCAGGACACAGGAGGTAATGTCAGTATAATACAGGTAACAGCACCCCCTGCAGGACACAGGTGGTAACACAGGAGGTAATGTCAGTATAATACAGGTAACAGCGCCCCCTGCAGGACACAGGTGGTAATGTCAGTATAATACAGGTAACAGCGCCCCCTGCAGGACACAGGTGGTAACACAGGAGGTAATGTCAGTATAATACAGGTAACAGCGCCCCCTGCAGGACACAGGTGGTAATGTCAGTATAATACAGGTAACAGCGCCCCCTGCAGAACACAGGAGGTAATGTCAGTATAATACAGGTAACAGCGCCCCCTGCAGGACATAGGTGGTAATGTCAGTATAATACAGGTAACAGCACCCCCTGCAGGACACAGGTGGTAACACAGGAGGTAATGTCAGTATAATACAGGTAACAGCGCCCCCTGCAGGACACAGGAGGTAATGTCAGTATAATACAGGTAACAGCACCCCCTGCAGGACACAGGTGGTAACACAGGAGGTAATGTCAGTATAATACAGGTAACAGCGCCCCCTGCAGGACACAGGTGGTAATGTCAGTATAATACAGGTAACAGCGCCCCCTGCAGAACACAGGAGGTAATGTCAGTATAATACAGGTAACAGCGCCCCCTGCAGGACATAGGTGGTAATGTCAGTATAATACAGGTAACAGCGCCCCCTGCAGGACACAGGTGGTAATGTCAGTATAATACAGTTAACAGCGCCCCCTGCAGAACACAGGTGGTAACACAGGAGGTAATGTCAGTATAATACAGGTAACAGCGCCCCCTGCAGGACACAGGTGGTAATGTCAGTATAATACAGGTAACAGCGCCCCCTGCAGGACACAGGTGGTAACACAGGAGGTAATGTCAGTATAATACAGGTAACAGCGCCCCCTGCAGGACACAGGAGGTAACACAGGGTAATGTCAGAATAATACAGGTAACAGCGCCCCCTGCAGGACACAGGAGGTAACACAGGGTTATGTCAGTATAATACAGGTATCAGCGCCCCCTGCAGGACACAGGAGGTAATGTCAGTATAATACAGGTAACAGCACCCCCTGCAGGACGCAGAAGGTAATGTCAGTATAATACAGGTAACAGCGCCCCCTGCAGGACACAGGAGGTAACACAGGGTTATGTCAGTATAATACAGGTATCAGCACCCCCTGCAGGACACAGGAGGTAATGTCAGTATAATACAGGTAATAGCGCCCCCTGCAGGACACAAGAGGTAACACTGGGTAATGTCAGTATAATACAGGTAACAGCGCCCCCTGCAGGACACAGGAGGTAACACAGGAGGTAATGTCAGTATAATACAGGTAACAGCGCCCCCTGCAGCACGACTGCAATAACATCAGCGCCCCCTGCAGGACACAGGAGGTAATGTCAGTATAATACAGGTAACAGCGCCCCCTGCAGGACACAGGAGGTAATGTCAGTATAATACAGGTATCAGCGCCCCCTGCAGGACACAGGAGGTAACACAGGGTGCGTGGTGACCGGCCTCAGTCTCTGTGCCGCTCCGTCATTGGTGCCTGGTGACCGGCCTCAGTCTCCGTGCCGCTCCGTCATTGGTGCCTGGTGACCGGCCTCCGTCATTGGTGCCTGGTGACCGGCCTCCGTCTCCGTGCCGCTCCGTCATTGGTGCCTGGTGACCGGCCTCCGTCTCCGTGCCTGGTGACCGGCCTCCGTCTCCGTGCCTGGTGACCGGCCTCCGTCTCCGTGCCTGGTGACCGGCCTCCGTCTCCGTGCCTGGTGACCGGCCTCCGTCTCCGTGCCTGGTGACCGGCCTCCGTCTCCGTGCCGCTCCGTCATTGGTGCCTGGTGACCGGCCTCCGTCTCCGTGCCGCTCCGTCATTGGTGCCTGGTGACCGGCCTCCGTCTCCGTGCCGCTCCGTCATTGGTGCCTGGTGACCGGCCTCCGTCTCCGTGCCTGGTGACCGGCCTCCGTCTCCGTGCCTGGTGACCGGCCTCCGTCTCCGTGCCTGGTGACCGGCCTCCGTCTCCGTGCCTGGTGACCGGCCTCCGTCTCCGTGCCTGGTGACCGGCCTCCGTCTCCGTGCCTGGTGACCGGCCTCCGTCTCCGTGCCTGGTGACCGGCCTCCGTCTCCGTGCCTGGTGACCGGCCTCCGTCTCCGTGCCTGGTGACCGGCCTCCGTCTCCGTGCCGCTCCGTCATTGGTGCCTGGTGACCGGCCTCCGTCTCCGTGCCGCTCCGTCATTGGTGCCTGGTGACCGGCCTCCGTCTCCGTGCCGCTCCGTCATTGGTGCCTGGTGACCGGCCTCCGTCTCCGTGCCGCTCCGTCATTGGTGCCTGGTGACCGGCCTCCGTCTCCGTGCCTGGTGACCGGCCTCCGTCTCCGTGCCTGGTGACCGGCCTCCGTCTCCGTGCCTGGTGACCGGCCTCCGTCTCCGTGCCTGGTGACCGGCCTCCGTCTCCGTGCCTGGTGACCGGCCTCCGTCTCCGTGCCTGGTGACCGGCCTCCGTCTCCGTGCCTGGTGACCGGCCTCCGTCTCCGTGCCTGGTGACCGGCCTCCGTCTCCGTGCCGCTCCGTCATTGGTGCCTGGTGACCGGCCTCCGTCTCCGTGCCGCTCCGTCATTGGTGCCTGGTGACCGGCCTCCGTCTCCGTGCCGCTCCGTCATTGGTGCCTGGTGACCGGCCTCCGTCTCCGTGCCGCTCCGTCATTGGTGCCTGGTGACCGGCCTCAGTCACTCGTGACGCGTCGGATACCTGACTCACGTGGCAGAGTCTGCTGATTCGGTGACGTGTTTCCGGCCCCTCGTGACTGACGTTTGGAGGCGTGGCCACTTCACTCTCCAGGACACGGCGGCCGGTGACGATAATCGATAGTAAACAGAGTATTTTTCAGCTGTCGCTCGTGTTTTCAATTGGTTCGGCCCCATTTAAATAGAATCCGTCTGTTGTCTAACATGAACCGCGTGTTGTGGGGACATTGGCCGCTCTCCTGCCTCCATCACGTTCTATCCCTCTTGATATGGGTCGGGGTATGTCGGGGTGCGTTGGGGTATATCGGGGTGCGTCGGGGTGTGTCGGGGTATATTGGGGTGTGTCGGGGTATATTGGGGTGTGTCGGGGTATATTGGGGTGTGTCGGGGTATATTGGGGTGTGTCGGGGTATATTGGGGTGTGTCGGGGTACATCAGGTTGCCTTTCCTTCAGCTCCTTTTGCCCTACTGATTACGCGGACGCTTCACGGACATCACACGGACTTTATCTCGTCACATGACCTCCTCCTCATGTTCCGTATTTATCCGGGAGACGCGACTTGCGGCCCTTTTTTACTCCCGGTTTTTACAGATTCCTCATTTTAATTCTTTGTCCTTTATTATGTTTTTCAATAAAGTATTTTTCTATTTTCATCATTTCTTTTGTCTCTGGAGCTTCTCTCTATATGTATATACACACGTCAGTGATACGCGGAGGGGCGGAGATTATTAGTCAGTGACTTACCAAGACGTCCTTGTTCTTACCCCCCCCCCCCCCAATACAGCACGTGGGGACGGGACTTATCTTGTGGGGGAGGATTTGGTGCGGTCACAGTAGGGGGGCACTTACTTTCTCCTGTCAGATGCTGCTGCGGTTATATGAAGTACCTCCAGTATATATATATATATAAATAATACCCCCCCCCCCCCACACACACACACACACACGACCCCTGGATGACAGGTGGGGGAGCCCCGTACACACAGCAGCCGCTCCTCACCTCTGCGGGGTAAAGTCTGGCGGGGCCTTGATCAGCCACAGCTCCGTATCCAGATCAGAGGCCACCGATCCGTCACATCCGGCCACAGCCACGAAGCCCGGGGGACACTGGAAACTGCAGCGGCCGCCACCTGAGGACACAACGACGCTGATCAGTCCACCAGTCACATGACCAACAGAGTCACCACAGCCGAGCCAACGACCAGCGACTGACAACGCATCATCACCCCCGCCATACACTGCACCTCCCCCATTACCCACCCCACAATGCACCCCCCCACACACACTGCACCCCCGCCAAACACTGCACCTCCCCAACCATCACCGACCCCACAATGCACCCCCCCATACACTGCACCCCCCCCACCATCACCCACCCCCGCCATACACTGCACCTCCCCCCACCACACTGCACCCCCCACACACACTGCACCTCCCCCATTACCCACCCCACAATGCACCCCCACACACACACTGCACCTCCCCCCACCATACGCTGCACCCTAAACACACTGCACACCCCCTCACGCTGAAGCCACCCACCCCACACTGCACACAACACCACACACACATATCGTTTACCGGATCCTACACACGGCATATTACAGATAACTCCTGCTGGGTTCTGATTCGCCCTCTACATCATCACACAACTGTCGCAGCCCCCGGTGTTACACGCCTCCAGTCACATGTAGCACGGGCGCCGCCATCTTACCCTCCATCGCACCGTCGCTACCGATTAATGACGTCACTTCCGCTACTGACGTCACTATATAATTCCGCCCACACACGTCACATAAACCAAAACTAACCCCGCCCACCCACGTCACATAAAACAAAACTAATCCCGCCCACAAATGTCACAGAGTTGCAATTCCGCTCACAACACGGCGCAGCGCTCCAAACACGCCCACAAACGTCAATTGGCACAAACCCGCCCACTTCCGGGTGGATTGTTATACATTATATTATACAGTACAGCGTATTATACAGTATATTATACAGGGTGGTGTATTATACAGGGTGGTGTATTAAACAGTATATTATACAGGGTGGAGTATTATACAGTATATTATACAGGGTGGTGTATTATACAGTATATTATACAGGGTGGAGTATTATACAGTATATTATACAGGGTGGTGTATTATACAGGGTGGTGTATTAAACAGTATATTATACAGGGTGGAGTATTATACAGTATATTATACAGGGTGGTGTATTAAACAGTATATTATACAGGGTGGAGTATTATACAGTATATTATAC
The DNA here is from genome assembly GCF_050947455.1 of Rhinoderma darwinii. Lineage (NCBI taxonomy): Eukaryota > Metazoa > Chordata > Amphibia > Anura > Rhinodermatidae > Rhinoderma > Rhinoderma darwinii. Next base: position 265,732 of record NW_027463673.1, on the reverse strand, counting down.
AGGGTGGATTATTATACAGTATATTATATAGGGTGGAGTATTATACAGTAAATTATACAGGGTGGAGCATTATACAGTATATTATATAGGGTGGAGTATTATATATTATACAGGGTGGAGTATTATACAGTATATTATACAGGGCGGTGTATTATACAGTATATTATACAGGGTGGAGTATTATACAGTATATTATACAGGGTGGAGTATTATACAGTATATTATACAGGGTGGAGTATTATACAGTATATTATACAGGGTGGAGTATTATACAGTATATTATACAGGGTGGAGTATTATACAGTATATTATACAGGGTGGAGTATTATACAGTATATTATACAGGGTGGAGTATTATACAGTATATTATATAGGGTGGTGTATTATACAGTATATTATACAGGGTGGAGTATTATACAGTATATTATACAGGGTGGATTATTATACAGTATATTATACAGGGTGGAGTATTATACAGTATATTATACAGGGTGGTGTATTATACAGTATATTATACAGGGTGGAGTATTATACAGTATATTATACAGGGTGGATTATTATACAGTATATTATACAGGGTGGTATATTATATATTATATTATACAGGGTGGAGTATTATACAGTATATTATACAGGGTGGTGTATTATACAGGGTGGAGTATTATACAGTATATTATATAGGGTGGTGTATTATACAGTATATTATACAGGGTGGAGTATTATACAGTATATTATACAGGGTGGTGTATTATACAGTATATTATACAGGGTGGAGTATTATACAGTATATTATACAGGGTGGATTATTATACAGTATATTATACAGGGTGGTATATTATATATTATATTATACAGGGTGGAGTATTATACAGTATATTATACAGGGTGGAGTATTATACAGTATATTATACAGGGTGGAGTATTATACAGTATATTATACAGGGTGGTGTATTATACAGTATATTATACAGGGTGGAGTATTATACAGTATATTATACAGGGTGGATTATTATACAGTATATTATACAGGGTGGTATATTATATATTATATTATACAGGGTGGAGTATTATACAGTATATTATACAGGGTGGTGTATTATACAGGGTGGAGTATTATACAGTATATTATATAGGGTGGAGTATTATACAGTATATTATACAGGGTGGTGTATTAAACAGTATATTATACAGGGTGGGAGTATTATACAGTATATTATACAGGGTGGTGTATTAAACAGTATATTATACAGGGTGGAGTATTATACAGTATATTATACAGGGTGGATTATTATACAGTATATTATACAGGGTGGTATATTATATATTATATTATACAGGGTGGAGTATTATACAGTATATTATACAGGGTGGAGTATTATACAGTATATTATACAGGGTGGAGTATTATACAGTATATTATACAGGGTGGTGTATTATACAGTATATTATACAGGGTGGAGTATTATACAGTATATTATACAGGGTGGATTATTATACAGTATATTATACAGGGTGGTATATTATATATTATATTATACAGGGTGGAGTATTATACAGTATATTATACAGGGTGGAGTATTATACAGTATATTATACAGGGTGGTATATTATATATTATATTATACAGGGTGGAGTATTATACAGTATATTATACAGGGTGGAGTATTATACAGTATATTATACAGGGTGGTGTATTATACAGTATATTATACAGGGTGGAGTATTATACAGTATATTATACAGGGTGGATTATTATACAGTATATTATACAGGGTGGAGTATTATACAGTATATTATACAGGGTGGAGTATTATATATTATATAGGGTGGAGTATTATACAGTATATTATACAGGGTGGTGTATTAAACAGTATATTATACAGGGTGGATTATTATATATTATACAGGGTGGAGTATTATACAGTATATCATACAGGGTGGAGTATTATACAGTATATTATATAGGGTGGAGTATTATACAGTATATTATACAGGGTGGAGTATTATACAGTATATTATACAGGGTGGAGTATTATACAGTATATTATATAGGGTGGTGTATTATACAGTATATTATACAGGGTGGAGTATTATACAGTATATTATACAGGGTGGTGTATTAAACAGTATATTATACAGGGTGGTGTATTATACAGTATATTATACAGGGTGGAGTATTGTAAAGTATTTTAAACAGGGTGGAGTATTATACACTATATTATACAGGGTGGAGTATTATACACTATATTATACAGGGTGGAGTATTATACAGCATATTATACAGGGTGGAGCATTATACAGTATATTATACCGTGTGGAGTATTATACAGTATATTATATAGGGTGGAGTATTATACAGTATATTATACAGGATGGAGTATTGTAAAGTATTTTAAACAGGGTAGAGTAATATACAGCATATTATACAGGGTGGAGCATTATACAGTATATTATACCGTGTGGAGTATTATACAGTATATTATACAGGGTGGAGTATTATACAGTATATTATACAGGGTGGAGTATTATACAGTATATTATACAGGGTGGAGTATTATACAGTATATTATACAGGGTGGTGTATTATACAGTATATTATAAAGGGTGGAGTATTATACAGTATATTATACAGGGTGGTGTATTATACAGTATATTATACAGGGTGGAGCATTATACAGTATATTATACAGGGTGGATTATTTTACAGTATATTATACAGGGTGGAGTATTATACAGTATATTATACAGGGTGGAGTATTATACAGTATATTATACAGGGTGGAGTATTATACAGTATATTATACAGGGTGGAGTATTATACAGTATATTAGACAGGGTTGAGCATTATACAGTATATTATACAGGGTGGAGTATTAAACAGTATATTATACAGGGTGGAGTATTATACAGTATATTATACAGGGTGGAGTATTATACAGTATATTATATAGGGTGGAGTATTATACAGTATATTATACAGGGTGGAGTATTATACGTATATTATACAGGGTGGAGTATTATACAGTATATTATATAGGGTGGAGTATTATACAGTATATTAAACAGGGTGGCGTATTATACAGTATATTATACAGGGTGGAGTATTATACAGTATATTATACAGGGTGGAGCATTATACAGTATATTATACAGGGTGGAGTATTATGCAGTATATTATACAGGGTGGTGTATTATACAGTATATTATACAGGGTGGAGTATTATACAGTATATTATACAGGGTGGAGTATTATACAGTATATTATACAGGTTGGAGTATTATACAGTATATTATACAGGGTGGAGTATTATATATTATATAGGGTGGAGTATTATACAGTATATTATACAGGGTGGAGCATTATACAGTATATTATACCGGGTTGAGTATTATACAGTATATTATATAGGGTGGAGTATTATACAGTATATTATACAGGGTGGAGTATTATACAGTATATTATACAGGGTGGAGCATTATACAGTATATTATACAGGGTGGAGTATTATACAGTATATTATACAGGGTGGAGCATTATACAGTATATTATACAGGGTGGAGTATTATACAGTATATTATACAGGGTGGTGTATTATACAGTATATTATACAGGGTGGAGTATTATATATTATACAGGGTGGAGCATTATACAGTATATTATACAGGGTGGTGTATTATACAGTATATTATATAGGGTGGTGTATTATACAGTATATTATATAGGGTGGTGTATTATACAGTATATTATACAGGGTGGTGTATTATACAGTATATTATATAGGGTGGTGTATTATACAGTATATTATACAGGGTGGAGCATTATATATTATACAGGGTGGAGCATTATACAGTATATTATACAGGGTGGTGTATTATACAGTATATTATACAGGGTGGTGTATTATACAGTATATTATACAGGGTGGAGTATTATACAGTATATTATACAGGGTGGTGTATTATACAGTATATTATACAGGGTGGAGTATTATACAGTATATTATACAGGGTGGATTATTATACAGTATATTATACAGGGTGGTATATTATATATTATATTATACAGGGTGGAGTATTATACAGTATATTATACAGGGTGGTGTATTATACAGGGTGGAGTATTATACAGTATATTATATAGGGTGGTGTATTATACAGTATATTATACAGGGTGGAGTATTATACAGTATATTATACAGGGTGGTGTATTATACAGTATATTATACAGGGTGGAGTATTATACAGTATATTATACAGGGTGGATTATTATACAGTATATTATACAGGGTGGTATATTATATATTATATTATACAGGGTGGAGTATTATACAGTATATTATACAGGGTGGAGTATTATACAGTATATTATACAGGGTGGAGTATTATACAGTATATTATACAGGGTGGTGTATTATACAGTATATTATACAGGGTGGAGTATTATACAGTATATTATACAGGGTGGATTATTATACAGTATATTATACAGGGTGGTATATTATATATTATATTATACAGGGTGGAGTATTATACAGTATATTATACAGGGTGGTGTATTATACAGGGTGGAGTATTATACAGTATATTATATAGGGTGGAGTATTATACAGTATATTATACAGGGTGGTGTATTAAACAGTATATTATACAGGGTGGAGTATTATACAGTATATTATACAGGGTGGTGTATTAAACAGTATATTATACAGGGTGGAGTATTATACAGTATATTATACAGGGTGGATTATTATACAGTATATTATACAGGGTGGTATATTATATATTATATTATACAGGGTGGAGTATTATACAGTATATTATACAGGGTGGAGTATTATACAGTATATTATACAGGGTGGAGTATTATACAGTATATTATACAGGGTGGTGTATTATACAGTATATTATACAGGGTGGAGTATTATACAGTATATTATACAGGGTGGATTATTATACAGTATATTATACAGGGTGGTATATTATATATTATATTATACAGGGTGGAGTATTATACAGTATATTATACAGGGTGGAGTATTATACAGTATATTATACAGGGTGGTATATTATATATTATATTATACAGGGTGGAGTATTATACAGTATATTATACAGGGTGGAGTATTATACAGTATATTATACAGGGTGGTGTATTATACAGTATATTATACAGGGTGGAGTATTATACAGTATATTATACAGGGTGGATTATTATACAGTATATTATACAGGGTGGAGTATTATACAGTATATTATACAGGGTGGAGTATTATATATTATATAGGGTGGAGTATTATACAGTATATTATACAGGGTGGTGTATTAAACAGTATATTATACAGGGTGGATTATTATATATTATACAGGGTGGAGTATTATACAGTATATCATACAGGGTGGAGTATTATACAGTATATTATATAGGGTGGAGTATTATACAGTATATTATACAGGGTGGAGTATTATACAGTATATTATACAGGGTGGAGTATTATACAGTATATTATATAGGGTGGTGTATTATACAGTATATTATACAGGGTGGTGTATTAAACAGTATATTATACAGGGTGGTGTATTATACAGTATATTATACAGGGTGGAGTATTGTAAAGTATTTTAAACAGGGTGGAGTATTATACACTATATTATACAGGGTGGAGTATTATACACTATATTATACAGGGTGGAGTATTATACAGCATATTATACAGGGTGGAGCATTATACAGTATATTATACCGTGTGGAGTATTATACAGTATATTATATAGGGTGGAGTATTATACAGTATATTATACAGGGTGGAGTATTGTAAAGTATTTTAAACAGGGTAGAGTAATATACAGCATATTATACAGGGTGGAGCATTATACAGTATATTATACCGTGTGGAGTATTATACAGTATATTATACAGGGTGGAGTATTATACAGTATATTATACAGGGTGGAGTATTATACAGTATATTATACAGGGTGGAGTATTATACAGTATATTATACAGGGTGGTGTATTATACAGTATATTATACAGGGTGGAGTATTATACAGTATATTATACAGGGTGGTGTATTATACAGTATATTATACAGGGTGGAGTATTATACAGTATATTATACAGGGTGGAGCATTATACAGTATATTATACAGGGTGGATTATTTTACAGTATATTATACAGGGTGGAGTATTATACAGTATATTATACAGGGTGGAGTATTATACAGTATATTATACAGGGTGGAGTATTATACAGTATATTATACAGGGTGGAGTATTATACAGTATATTAGACAGGGTTGAGCATTATACAGTATATTATACAGGGTGGAGTATTAAACAGTATATTATACAGGGTGGAGTATTATACAGTATATTATACAGGGTGGAGTATTATACAGTATATTATATAGGGTGGAGTATTATACAGTATATTATACAGGGTGGAGTATTATACGTATATTATACAGGGTGGAGTATTATACAGTATATTATACAGGGTGGAGTATTATACAGTATATTATACAGGGTGGTGTATTATACAGTATATTATACAGGGTGGAGTATTATACAGTATATTATACAGGGCAGTGTATTATACAGTATATTATACAGGGTGGAGTATTATACAGGGTGGCGTATTATATTATACAGGGTGGAGTATTATATATTATACAGGGTGGAGTATTATACAGTATATTATACCGTGTGGAGCATTATACAGTATATTAAACAGGGTGGTGTATTATATATTATATTATACAGGGAGGAGTATTATACAGTATATTATATAGGGTGGAGTATTATACAGGGTGGTGTATTATACAGTATATTATACAGGGTGGAGCATTATAGAGTATATTATACAGGGTGGTGTTTTATTTTTTTTTACAGGGTGGAGCATTATACAGTATATTATACAGGGTGGTGTATTATACAGTATATTATATAGGGTGGTGTATTATACAGTATATTATACAGGGTGGAGCATTATACAGTATATTATACAGGATGGAGTATTATACAGTATATTATACAGGGTCGATTATTATACAGTATATTATACAGGGTGGTGCATTATATAGTATATTATACAGGGTGGATTATTATATATTATATTATACAGGGTGGAGTATTATATAGTATATCATACAGGGTGGAGTATTATACAGTATATTAAACAGGGTGGAGCATTATACAGTATATTAAACAGGGTGGTGTATTATATATTATGTTATACAGGGTGGTGTATTATACAGTATATTATACAGGGTGGTGTATTATACAGTATATTATATAGGGTGGTGTATTATACAGTATATTATACAGGGTGGTGTATTATACACTATATTATACAGGGTGGTGTATTATACAGTATATTATACAGGGTGGAGTATTATACAGTATATTATATAGGGTGGAGTATTATACACTATATTATACAGGGTGGAGTATTATACAGTATATTATACAGGGTGGAGTATTATACAGTATATTATACAGGGTGGTGTATTATACAGTATATTATACAGGGTGGAGTATTATACAGTATATTATACAGGGTGGAGTACTATACAGGGTGGCGTATTATATTATACAGGGTGGCGTATTATATTATACAGGGTGGAGTATTATATATTATACAGGGTGGAGTATTATACAGTATATTATACAGTGTGGAGCATTATACAGTATATTAAACAGGGTGGTGTATTATATATTATATTATACAGGAAGGAGTATTATACAGTATATTATATAGGGTGGAGTATTATACAGGGTGGTGTATTATACAGTATATTATACAGGGTGGAGCATTATACAGTATATTATACAGGGTGGTGTTTTTTTTTTTTACAGGGTGGAGCATTATACAGTATATTATACAGGGTGGAGTATTATACAGTATATTATACAAGGTGGAGCATTATACAGTATATTAAACAGGGTGGATAATTATATATTATATTATACAGGGTGGAGTATTATACAGTATATTATACAGGGTGGAGTATTATACAGTATATTAGACAGGGTGGAGCATTATACAGTATATTATACAGGGTGGATTATTATACAGTATATTATACAGGGTGGTGCATTATATAGTATATTATACAGGGTGGATTATTATATATTATACAGGGTGGAGTATTATACAGTATATCATACAGGGTGGAGTATTATACAGTATATTAAACAGGGTGGCGCATTATACAGTATATTATACAGGGTGGTGTATTATACAGTATATTATACAGGGTGGAGTATTAAACAGTATATTATACAGGGTGGTGTATTATACAGTATATTATACAGGGTGGTGTATTATACAGTATATTATACAGGGTGGAGTATTATACAGTATATTATACAGGGTGGTGTATTATACAGTATATTATACAGGGTGGAGTATTATACAGTATATTATACAGGGCAGTGTATTATACAGTATATTATACAGGGTGGAGCATTATACAGTATATTATACAGGGCGGTGTATTATACAGTATATTATACAGGGTGGAGTATTATACAGTATATTATACAGGGTGGAGCATTATACAGTATATTATACTGGGCGGTGTATTATATTATACAGGGTGGAGTATTATACAGTATATTATACAGGGTGGAATATTACACAGTATATTATACAGGGTGGAGTATAATACATAATAACAGTGTGGTGTATTATATATTATATTATACAGGGTGGAGTATTATACAGTATATCATACAGGGTGGAGTATTATACAGTATATTAAACAGGGTGGTATATTATATATTATATTATACAGGGTGGAGTATTATACAGTATATTATACAGGGTGGAGTATTATACAGTATATTATACAGGGCGGTGTATTATACAGTATATTAAACAGGGTGGAGCATTATACAGTATATTATACAGGGTGGTGTATTAAACAGTATATTATACAGGGTGGTGTATTATACAGTATATTATACAGGGTGGAGTATTATACAGTATATTATACAGGGGGGTGTATTATACAGTATATTATACAGGGTGGAGTATTATACAGTATATTATACAGGGCGGAGCATTATACAGTATATTATACAGGGTGGTGTATTATATATTATATTATACAGGGTGGAGTATTATACAGTATATTATACAGGGCGGTGTATTATATATTATATTATACAGGGTGGAGTATTATACAGTATATTATACAGGGTGGAGCATTATACAGTATATTATACTGGGCGGTGTATTATATTATACAGGGTGGAGTATTATACAGTATATTATACAGGGTGGAATATTATACAATATATTATACAGGGTGGAGTATAATACATAATAACAGGGTGGGGTATTATTTATTATATTATACAGGGTGGAGTATAATACAGTATATTATATAGGGCGGTGTATTATACAGTATATTATACAGGGTGGAGTATTATACAGTATATTATATAGGGTGTAGCATTATACAGTATATTATACTGGGCGGCGTATTATATTATACAGGGTGGAATATTATACAGTATATTATACAGGGTGGAGTATAATACATAATAACAGGGTGGTGTATTATATATTATATTATACAGGGTGGAGTATTATACAGTATATCATACAGGGTGGTGTATTATACAGTATATTATACAGGGTGGAGTATTATACAGTATATTATACAGGGTGGAGCATTATACAGTATATTATACAGGGCGGTGTATTATATATTATATTATACAGGGTGGAGTATTATACAGTATATTATACAGGGTGGAGCATTATACAGTATATTATACTGGGCGGTGTATTATATTATACAGGGTGGAGTATTATACAGTATATTATACAGGGTGGAATATTATACAGTATATTATACAGGGTGGAGTATAATACATAATAACAGGGTGGTGTATTATATATTATATTATACAGGGTGGAGTATTATACAGTATATCATACAGGGTGGTGTATTATACAGTATATTATACAGGGTGGAGTATAATACATAATAACAGGGTGGTGTATTATATATTATATTATACAGGGTGGAGTATTATACAGTATATCATACAGAGTGGTGTATTATACAGTATATTATACAGGGTGGAGTATTATACAGTATATTATACAGGGTGGAGCATTATACAGTATATTATACAGGGTGGTGTATTAAACAGTATATTATACAGGGTGGTGTATTATACAGTATATTATACAGGGTGGAGTATTATACAGTATATTATACAGGGGGGTGTATTATACAGTATATTATACAGGGTGGAGTATTATACAGTATATTATACAGGGTGGAGTATTATACAGTATATTATACAGGGCGGTGTATTATATATTATATTATACAGGGTGGAGTATTATACAGTATATTATACAGGGTGGAGCATTATACAGTATATTATAATGGGCGGTGTATTATACAGTAAATTATACAGGGTGGAGTATTATACAGTATATTATACAGGGTGGAGCATTATACAGTATATTATACTGCTGGGCGGTGTATTATATTATACAGGGTGGAGTATTATACAGTATATTATACAGGGTGGAGCATTATACAGTATATTATACTGCTGGGCGGTGTATTATATTATACAGGGTGGAGTATTATACAGTATATTATACAGGGTGGAATATTATACAGTATATTATAATGGGCGGTGTATTATACAGTAAATTATACAGGGTGGAGTATTATACAGTATATTATACTGCTGGGCGGTGTATTATATTATACAGGGTGGAGTATTATACAGTATATTATACAGGGTGGAATATTATACAGTATATTATACAGAGTGGAGTATAATACATAATAACAGGGTGGGGTATAATACAGTATATTATATAGGGTGATGTATTATACAGTATATTATATAGGGTGGAGTATTATATATTATACAGGGTGGAGTATTATACAGTATATTATATAGGGTGGAGTATTATACAGTATATTATACAGGGTGGAGCATTATACAGTATATTATATAGGGTGGAGTATTATATATTATACAGGGTGGAGTATTATATATTATATTATACAGGGTGGAGTATTATACAGTATATTATATAGGGTGGAGTATTATACAGTATATTATACAGGGTGGAGTATTATATATTATACAGGGTGGAGTATTATACAGTATATTATATAGGGTGGAGTATTATACAGTATATTATACAGGGTGGAGTATTATATATTATACAGGGTGGAGTATTATACAGTATATTATATAGGGTGGAGTATTATACAGTATATTATACAGGGTGGCGCATTATACAGTATATTATATAGGGTGGAGTATTATACAGTATATTATACAGGGTGGAGCATTATACAGTATATTATATAGGGTGGAGTATTATACAGTATATTATACAGGGTGGAGTATTATACAGTATATTATACAGGGTGGAGTATTATACAGTATATTATATAGGGTGATGTATTATACAGTATATTATACAGGGTGGAGTATTATATATTATACAGGGTGGAGTATTATACAGTATATTATACAGGGTGGAGTATTATACAGTATATTATACAGGGTGGAGTATTATACAGTATATTATACAGGGTGGAGTATTATACAGTATATTATATAGGGTGATGTATTATACAGTATATTATACAGGGTGGAGTATTATATATTATACAGGGTGGAGTATTATATATTATATTATACAGGGTGGAGTATTATACAGTATATTATATAGGGTGGAGTATTATACAGTATATTATACAGGGTGGAGCATTATACAGTATATTATATAGGGTGGAGTATTATATATTATACAGGGTGGAGTATTATACAGTATATTATATAGGGTGGAGTATTATACAGTATATTATACAGGGTGGAGTATTATACAGTATATTATATAGGGTGGAGTATTATACAGTATACTATACAGGGTGGAGCATTATACAGTATATTATATAGGGTGATGTATTATACAGTATATTATACAGGGTGGAGTATTATATATTATACAGGGTGGAGTATTATACAGTATATTATACAGGGTGGAGTATTATACAGTATATTATACAGGGTGGAGTATTATACAGTATATTATACAGGGTGGAGTATTATACAGTATATTATACAGGGTGGAGTATTATACAGTATATTATACAGGGTGGAGTATTATACAGTATATTATATAGGGTGATGTATTATACAGTATATTATACAGGGTGGAGTATTATATATTATACAGGGTGGAGTATTATATATTATATTATACAGGGTGGAGTATTATACAGTATATTATATAGGGTGGAGTATTATACAGTATATTATACAGGGTGGAGCATTATACAGTATATTATATAGGGTGGAGTATTATATATTATACAGGGTGGAGTATTATACAGTATATTATATAGGGTGGAGTATTATACAGTATATTATACAGGGTGGAGTATTATACAGTATATTATATAGGGTGGAGTATTATACAGTATACTATACAGGGTGGAGCATTATACAGTATATTATACAGGGTGGATTATTATATATTATTCATGGTGGAGTATTATCGGTATTTCCGGTGGCTAACCGGTAGCATCACGTGACTATTAAACTTACTTCCAAAAATAAATCCGCCAGTCCCTGTTTCAGCCCCGGGGGCTGACGGGAGGTGCGGTGTCCGCTGGGGCGCAAGTTTCTTTGGGATTTGTAGTCTGCAGTTGGAGTTGTTCATTTTCAATGCGAAGCTAGTAGGCAGGGTTAGGACTACGAGTCCCGGCATTCCGGGCGGTGGCCCCACCTGTGGCTGCAGACATACCTGCGTGTACTGGAATGTGGGGGCGGGGCCTGCGCGGAGACTTCTACAAGTGACGAGAGAAGGAAAGTCTCCCCGAAAATACAAGAAAAGAGGACGAGGCGGAGGGCGAGGTGAGAGGAATACTCTGCAGAGAGTGCGAGGTGAGAGGAATACTCTGCAGAGAGCGAGGTGAGAGGAATACTCTGCAGAGAGAGCGAGGTGAGAGGAATACTCTGCAGAGAGAGCGAGGTGAGAGGAATACTCTGCAGAGAGAGCGAGGTGAGAGGAATACTCTGCAGAGAGGGAGGTGAGAGGAATACTCTGCAGAGAGTGCGAGGTGAGAGGAATACTCTGCAGAGAGAGCGAGGTGAGAGGAATACTCTGCAGAGAGAGCGAGGTGAGAGGAATACTCTGCAGAGAGAGCGAGGTGAGAGGAATACTCTGCAGAGAGAGCGAGGTGAGAGGAATGCTCTGCAGAGAGAGCGAGGTGAGAGGAATGCTCTGCAGAGAGAGCGAGGTGAGAGGAATACTCTGCAGAGAGAGCGAGGTGAGAGGAATACTCTGCAGAGAGAGCGAGGTGAGAGGAATACTCTGCAGAGAGAGCGAGGTGAGAGGAATACTCTCCAGAGAGAGCGAGGTGAGAGGAATACTCTGCAGAGAGGGAGGTGAGAGGAATACTCTGCAGAGAGGGAGGTGAGAGGAATACTTTGCAGAGAGAGCGAGGTGAGAGGAATACTCTGCAGAGAGAGCGAGGTGAGAGGAATACTCTGCAGAGAGGGAGGTGAGAGGAATACTTTGCAGAGAGAGCGAGGTGAGAGGAATGCTCTGCAGAGAGGGAGGTGAGAGGAATACTCTGCAGAGAGAGCGAGGTGAGAGGAATACTCTGCAGAGAGAGCGAGGTGAGAGGAATACTCTGCAGAGAGAGCGAGGTGAGAGGAATACTCTGCAGAGAGAGCGAGGTGAGAGGAATACTCTGCAGAGAGAGCGAGGTGAGAGGAATGCTCTGCAGAGAGGGAGGTGAGAGGAATACTCTGCAGAGAGAGCGAGGTGAGAGGAATACTCTGCAGAGAGAGCGAGGTGAGAGGAATACTCTGCAGAGAGAGCGAGGTGAGAGGAATACTCTGCAGAGAGAGCGAGGTGAGAGGAATACTCTGCAGAGAGAGCGAGGTGAGAGGAATACTCTGCAGAGAGCGAGGTGAGAGGAATACTCTGCAGAGAGAGCGAGGTGAGAGGAATGCTCTGCAGAGAGAGCGAGGTGAGAGGAATACTCTGCAGAGAGAGCGAGGTGAGAGGAATGCTCTGCAGAGAGAGCGAGGTGAGAGGAATGCTCTGCAGAGAGAGCGAGGTGAGAGGAATACTCTGCAGAGAGAGCGAGGTGAGAGGAATACTCTGCAGAGAGCGAGGTGAGAGGAATACTCTGCAGAGAGAGCGAGGTGAGAGGAATGCTCTGCAGAGAGCGAGGTGAGAGGAATACTCTGCAGAGAGAGCGAGGTGAGAGGAATACTCTGCAGAGAGAGCGAGGTGAGAGGAATACTCTGCAGAGAGAGCGAGGTGAGAGGAATACTCTGCAGAGAGAGCGAGGTGAGAGGAATACTCTGCAGAGAGAGCGAGGTGAGAGGAATACTCTGCAGAGAGAGCGAGGTGAGAGGAATACTCTGCAGAGAGCGAGGTGAGAGGAATACTCTGCAGAGAGCGAGGTGAGAGGAATGCTCTGCAGAGAGAGCGAGGTGAGAGGAATACTCTGCAGAGAGGGAGGTGAGAGGAATGCTCTGCAGAGAGAGCGAGGTGAGAGGAATACTCTGCAGAGAGAGCGAGGTGAGAGGAATACTCTGCAGAGAGAGCGAGGTGAGAGGAATACTCTGCAGAGAGAGCGAGGTGAGAGGAATACTCTGCAGAGAGAGCGAGGTGAGAGGAATACTCTGCAGAGAGAGCGAGGTGAGAGGAATACTCTGCAGAGAGAGCGAGGTGAGAGGAATACTCTGCAGAGAGCGAGGTGAGAGGAATACTCTGCAGAGAGCGAGGTGAGAGGAATACTCTGCAGAGAGAGCGAGGTGAGAGGAATACTCTGCAGAGAGAGCGAGGTGAGAGGAATACTCTGCAGAGAGAGCGAGGTGAGAGGAATACTCTGCAGAGAGAGCGAGGTGAGAGGAATACTCTGCAGAGAGCGAGGTGAGAGGAATACTCTGCAGAGAGCGAGGTGAGAGGAATACTCTGCAGAGAGCGAGGTGAGAGGAATACTCTGCAGAGAGAGCGAGGTGAGAGGAATACTCTGCAGAGAGAGCGAGGTGAGAGGAATGCTCTGCAGAGAGAGCGAGGTGAGAGGAATGCTCTGCAGAGAGAGCGAGGTGAGAGGAATACTCTGCAGAGAGAGCGAGGTGAGAGGAATACTCTGCAGAGAGAGCGAGGTGAGAGGAATACTCTGCAGAGAGAGCGAGGTGAGAGGAATACTCTCCAGAGAGAGCGAGGTGAGAGGAATACTCTGCAGAGAGAGCGAGGTGAGAGGAATACTCTGCAGAGAGAGCGAGGTGAGAGGAATACTCTGCAGAGAGAGCGAGGTGAGAGGAATACTCTGCAGAGAGGGAGGTGAGAGGAATACTCTGCAGAGAGAGCGAGGTGAGAGGAATGCTCTGCAGAGAGAGCGAGGTGAGAGGAATACTCTGCAGAGAGAGCGAGGTGAGAGGAATACTCTGCAGAGAGCGAGGTGAGAGGAATACTCTGCAGAGAGAGCGAGGTGAGAGGAATACTCTGCAGAGAGAGCGAGGTGAGAGGAATACTCTGCAGAGAGGGAGGTGAGAGGAATACTCTGCAGAGAGAGCGAGGTGAGAGGAATGCTCTGCAGAGAGCGAGGTGAGAGGAATACTCTGCAGAGAGAGTGAGGTGAGAGGAATACTCTGCAGAGAGAGCGAGGTGAGAGGAATACTCTGCAGAGAGAGCGAGGTGAGAGGAATACTCTGCAGAGAGAGCGAGGTGAGAGGAATACTCTGCAGAGAGAGCGAGGTGAGAGGAATACTCTGCAGAGAGAGCGAGGTGAGAGGAATGCTCTGCAGAGAGGGAGGTGAGAGGAATACTCTGCAGAGAGAGAGGTGAGAGGAATACTCTGCAGAGAGAGCGAGGTGAGAGGAATACTCTGCAGAGAGAGCGAGGTGAGAGGAATACTCTGCAGAGAGAGCGAGGTGAGAGGAATACTCTGCAGAGAGAGCGAGGTGAGAGGAATACTCTGCAGAGAGCGAGGTGAGAGGAATACTCTGCAGAGAGAGCGAGGTGAGAGGAATACTCTGCAGAGAGAGCGAGGTGAGAGGAATACTCTGCAGAGAGGGAGGTGAGAGGAATACTCTGCAGAGAGAGCGAGGTGAGAGGAATGCTCTGCAGAGAGAGCGAGGTGAGAGGAATGCTCTGCAGAGAGAGCGAGGTGAGAGGAATGCTCTGCAGAGAGAGCGAGGTGAGAGGAATGCTCTGCAGAGAGAGCGAGGTGAGAGGAATGCTCTGCAGAGAGAGCGAGGTGAGAGGAATGCTCTGCAGAGAGAGGGAGGTGAGAGGAATGCTCTGCAGAGAGGGAGGTGAGAGGAATGCTCTGCAGAGAGGGAGGTGAGAGGAATGCTCTGCAGAGAGGGAGGTGAGAGGAATGCTCTGCAGAGAGGGAGGTGAGAGGAATGCTCTGCAGAGAGGGAGGTGAGAGGAATGCTCTGCAGAGAGGGAGGTGAGAGGAATGCTCTGCAGAGAGAGCGAGGTGAGAGGAATGCTCTGCAGAGAGAGCGAGGTGAGAGGAATACTCTGCAGAGAGGGAGGTGAGAGGAATACTCTGCAGAGAGCGAGGTGAGAGGAATGCTCTGCAGGGAGCGAGGTGAGAGGAATGCTCTGCAGGGAGCGAGGTGAGAGGAATACTCTGCAGAGAGAGCGACGTGAGAGGAATGCTCTGCAGAGAGAGCGAGGTGAGAGGAATACTCTGCAGAGAGCGAGGTGAGAGGAATACTCTGCAGGGAGTGAGGTGAGAGGAATACTCTGCAGAGAGGGAGGTGAGAGTAATACTCTGCAGATAGGTGATGGGAATACTCTGCAGAGAGGGAGGTGAGAGGAATACTCTGCAGAGAGCGAGGTGAGAGGAATACTCTGCAGAGAGCGAGGTGAGAGGAATACTCTGCAGAGAGCGAGGTGAGAGGAATACTCTGCAGAGAGCGAGGTGAGAGGAATACTCTGCAGAGAGGGAGGTGAGAGGAATACTCTGCAGAGAGGGAGGTGAGAGGAATACTCTGCAGAGAGGGAGGTGAGAGGAATGCTCTGCAGAGAGCGAGGTGAGAGGAATGCTCTGCAGAGAGCGAGGTGAGAGGAATGCTCTGCAGAGAGCGAGGTGAGAGGAATGCTCTGCAGAGAGGGAGGTGAGAGGAATACTCTGCAGAGAGAGCGAGGTGAGAGGAATACTCTGCAGAGAGCGAGGTGAGAGGAATACTCTGCAGAGAGCGAGGTGAGAGGAATACTCTGCAGGGAGCGAGGTGAGAGGAATACTCTGCAGAGAGGGAGGTGAGAGGAATACTCTGCAGATAGGTGATGGGAATACTCTGCAGAGAGGGAGGTGAGAGGAATACTCTGCAGAGAGCGAGGTGAGCGGAATGCTCTGCAGGGAGCGAGGTGAGAGGAATGCTCTGCAGAGAGGGAGGTGAGAGGAATACTCTGCAGAGAGAGCGAGGTGAGAGGAATACTCTGCAGAGCGCGAGGTGAGAGGAATACTCTGCAGGGAGTGAGGTGATGGGAATACTCTGCAGAGAGGGAGGTGAGAGGAATACTCTGCAGAGAGCGAGGTGAGAGGAATACTCTGCAGAGAGCGAGGTGAGAGGAATACTCTGCAGAGAGGGAGGTGAGAGGAATACTCTGCAGAGAGGGAGGTGAGAGGAATACTCTGCAGATAGGTGATGGGAATAGTAATGACAAACTGACACTTGGGGCGCAGGATAGTGACACTTGGGGCGCAGGATAGTGACACTTGGGGCGCAGGATAGTGACACTTGGGGCGCAGGATAGTGACACTTGGGGCGCAGGATAGTGACACTTGGGGCGCAGGATAGTGACACTTGGGGCGCAGGATAATGGCATTTGTTGTGCAGGATAGTGACACTTGGGGTGCAGACGTGGACCCCGACACTTGTAGCCGAGGGAACAAGTAGCAGTTCAGCTCTTCATTATTCGAAAATGCAGCTTTGTGTTTAAAGTCTCACCAAAACCCCTGCTTGCTGTCAGTGAATGAAATCTGTTTTATCAATTCTTTTTTTTTTACAACTGGAGGCTGTTAGGACTGCTGATACAGCTGAGGGTTTGCTGCAATGTGTCAGGCTGGGAGGTCAGGTGCAGTACATAGTGGGAGTGATGAGTCGGTGCAGGTTTCGTGCCTCCTGTCTGACCAGTTTTGGCGTCGTTCTCTCACTTTCTGGCAGCTGCTGTAATGAGGGGGTCTAGGTTTCCTGCTGGATTAGTCTGACGTGATATAATGATCCTGGGGGAGGGGGGGTCTATATATATATGTAAATATCCTGGGGGAGGGGGCGCTCTATATATATATATATAATCTCCTGGTAGAGTCCGTCCCTGGAAGTTCCCGGTTGTTACATAATGTCCGGATCCTCCTGTTTATAGCTTCGTAGTTATATAAATAAAACCGGATTGTGCCCTGCCCCAGTGATGTCACTACCTGCAGTCCTATGTAACACCCCAGATAACACAGTGATCACTCTCTGATACAGATAATGTAGTAGATGTTACCTGCAGTCCTATGTAACACCACAAATAACACAGTGATCACTCTCTGATACAGACAATATAGTAGATGTTACCTGCAGTCCTATGTAACTCCACAGATATCACAGTGATCACTCTCTGATTACAGATAATGTAGTAGATGTTACCTGCAGTCCTATGTAACACCACAGATAACACAGTGATAACTCTCTGAGTACAGATAATGTAGTAGTGTTACCTGCAGTCCTATGTAACACCACAGATAACACAGTGATCACTCTCTGATTACAGATAATGTAGTAGATGTTACCTGCAGTCCTATGTAACACCACAGATAACACAGTGATAATTCTCTGAGTACAGATAATATAGTAGTGTTACCTGCAGTCCTATGTAACACCACAGATAACAGTGATAACTCTCTGATTACAGATAATGTAGTAGTGTTACCTGCAGTCCTATGTAACACCACAGATAACACAGTGATAACTCTCTGATTACAGATAATGTAGTATATGTTACCTGCAGTCCTATGTAACACCACAGATAACACAGTGATAACTCTCTGATTACAGATAATGTAGTATATGTTACCTGCAGTCCTATGTAACACCACAGATAACACCGTGATAACTCTCTGATTACAGATAATGTAGTAGATGTTACCTGCAGTCCTATGTAACTCCACAGATATCACAGTGATCACTCTCTGATTACAGATAATGTAGTAGATGTTACCTGCAGTCCTATGTAACACCACAGATAACACAGTGATAACGCTCTGATTACAGATCATGTAGTAGATGTTACCTGCAGTCCTATGTAACACCACAGATAACACAGTGATAACTCCCTGATTACAGATAATGTAGTAGATGTTACCCGCAGTCCTATGTAACACCACAGATAACAGTGATAACTCTCCGAGTACAGATAATGTAGTAGATGTTACCTGCAGTCCTATGTAACACCACAGATAACACAGTGATAACTCCCTGAGTACAGATAATGTAGTAGATGTTACCTGCAGTCCTATGTAACACCACAGATAACACAGAGATAACTCCCTGAGTACAGATAATGTAGTAGTGTTACCTGCAGTCCTATGTAACACCACAGATAACACAGTGATAACTCTCTGATTACAGATAATGTAGCAGTGTTACCTGCAGTCCTATGTAACACCACAGATAACACACAGTGATAACTCTCTGATTACAGATAATGTAGTAGTGTTACCTGCAGTCCTATGTAACACCACAGATAACACAGTGATAACTCTCTGATTACAGATAATGTAGTAGTGTTACCTGCAGTCCTATGTAACACCACAGATAAAACAGTGATAACTCTCTGATTACAGATAATGTAGTAGTGTTACCTGCAGTCCTATGTAACACCACAGATAACACAGTGATAACGCTCTGATTACAGATCATGTAGTAGATGTTACCTGCAGTCCTATGTAACACCACAGATAACACAGTGATAACTCTCTGATTACAGATAATGTAGTAGTGTTACCTGCAGTCCTATGTAACACCACAGATAACACAGTGATAACGCTCTGATTACAGATATTGTAGTAGTGTTACCTGCAGTCCTATGTAACACCACAGATAACACAGTGATAACTCTCTGATACAGATAATGTAGTATTATTACCTGCAGTCCTATGTAACACCACAGATAACACAGTGATAACTCTCTGAGTACAGATAATATAGTAGATGTTACCTGCAGTCCTATGTAACACCACAGATAACACAGTGATAACTCCCTGATTACAGATAATGTAGTAGATGTTACCTGCAGTCCTATGTAACACCACAGATAACACAGTGATAACTCTCTGAGTGCAGATAATGTAGTATATGTTACCTGCAGTCCTATGTAACACCACAGATAACACACTGATCACTCTCTGAGTACAGATAATGTAGTAGCGTTACCTGCAGTCCTATGTAACACCACAGATAACACAGTGATAACTCCCTGATTACAGATAATGTAGCAGTGTTACCTGCAGTCCTATGTAACACCGCAGATAACACAGTGATAACTCCCTGAGTACAGATAATGTAGTAGTGTTACCTGCAGTCCTATGTAACACCACAGATAACACAGTGATAACTCTTGGATTACAGATAATGTAGTAGATGTTACCTGCAGTCCTATGTAACACCACAGATAACACAGTGATAACTCTCTGATTACAGATAATGTAGTAGTGTTACCTGCATCGGTGGTGTATGAGGACAGGTGGTTCCATCATCAGTAGAGGGTGAGTGGCATCGGTGGCCTATAGAGGACAGGTAGTTCCATCATCAGTAGATGGTGTGGAGCGTTGGTGGTGTATGAGGACAGGTGGTTCTATCATCGGTAGATGGTGTGGAGCGTTGGTGTATGAGGACAGGTGGTTCTATCATCAGTAGAGGGTGAGGAGCATCGGTGGCCTATAGATGACAGGTGGTTCCATCATCAGTAGAGGGTGAGGAGCATCGGTGGCCTATAGAGGACAGGTAGTTCCATCATCAGTAGATGGTGTGGAGCGTTGGTGGTGTATGAGGACAGGTGGTTCTATCATCAGTAGATGGTGTGGAGCGTTGGTGTATGAGGACAGGTGGTTCTATCATCAGTAGATGGTGAGGAGCATCGGTGGCCTATAGATGACAGGTGGTTCCATCATCAGTAGATGGTGTGGAGCGTTGGTGGTGTATGAGGACAGGTGGTTCTATCATCAGTAGATGGTGTGGAGCGTTGGTGTATGAGGACAGGTGGTTCTATCATCAGTAGATGGTGAGGAGCATCGGTGGCCTATAGATGACAGGTGGTTCCATCATCAGTAGATGGTGTGGAGCGTTGGTGTATGAGGACAGGTGGTTCTATCATCAGTAGATGGTGTGGAGCGTTGGTGGTGTATGAGGACAGGTGGTTCTATCATCAGTAGATGGTGTGGAGCGTTGGTGTATGAGGACAGGTGGTTCTATCATCAGTAGATGGTGAGGAGCATCGGTGGCCTATAGATGACAGGTGGTTCCATCATCAGTAGATGGTGTGGAGCGTTGGTGTATGAGGACAGGTGGTTCCATCATCAGTAGAGGGTGAGGAGCATCGGTGGCCTATAGAGGACAGGTGGTTCTATCATCAGTAGAGGGTGAGGAGCATCGGTGGCCTATAGAGTACAGGTGGTTCCATCATCAGTAGAGGGTGAGGAGCATCGGTGGCCTATAGAGTACAGGTGGTTCCATCATCAGTAGATGGTGTGGAGCGTTGGTGGTGTATAGAGCAGAGGGGGTCTATGTTCTAGTGTAGATTAGATCCTCCTAATCTCTTTATAGTCTCCTATGGGCCTGATGTATGACATGAGTGTGTCCTTGTAGCATGTTTGGCCGGTTTTTGTAGTTGACACCATATATGCCATGTTTTTTTCTTACAGTAGGCTTTATTGAGCGAAGTTTGTCACTATATGACAGTTGTATAATGTGTGGAGTGTAACACCGGTAATGAGATCCCAGATTTACCCCACTTTTCTTATGGGGTCTACTAAGGGTCTTTTTTCCTCTCCGCTCCTCTGTAAGATCTGAGGGGTAAGTGTGCCATGTATGTCATCCGTTCACTGCTGGTAATGTATTCGCCACTTGTAAGGTTTGTGCCTCCAGTACAGAGGAGGAAGAAGGCCTCTGCCCTTCATGTGCTGCCAACAGGAAGTCGATACCGGCTGCTTACATCATACAAGGCCTCGGCTCTGCAACCATGACCCAAATACCCATGACATAACATCAGGGATCAGGAAGTGTACACGGTCGCATTGTGTCCTTTGCCACAACTGCCCATTATGTAGTTACACCTCCACAAGTTTGTTGCACTGTCGCTTTGATGCTTTCTGGTACTCAGTTGGGCACTGTTTCTCCGGACACTGTTGGGTGTGGTCGCTCGTCTGAAGTTGGGCACTGTTTCTCCGGACACTGTTGGGTGTGGTCGCTCGTCTTCAGTTGGGCACTATTTCTCCGGAAACTGTTGGGTGTGGTCGCTCGTCTTCAGTTGGGCACTGTTTCTCTGGACACTGTTGGGTGTGGTTGCTCAACTGCAGTAGGGCACTGTTTCTCCGGCCACTGTTGGGTGTGGTCGCTCGTCCTCAGTTGGGCACTGTTTCTATGGACACTGTTGGGAGTGGTCGCTCGTCTGCAGTTGGGCAATGTTTCTCTGGACACTGTTGGGAGTGGTCGCTCGTCTGCAGTTGGGCACTGTTTCTCCGGACACTGTTGGGTGTGGTCGCTCGTCCTCAGTTGGGCACTGTTTCT